>NC_057389.1:97159734-97324486 GCF_019320065.1 Cervus canadensis
TCCCTGCTCCACGCCCTGCTCGTGGAGACTCCCCTTTAAAGCCCAACATAGAGGACCGCCGGACCGCGCTCTTCTCCGGTGTCCATGACACTCAACAGGGAGGGCTGGGTGTGGGCCTGGGGCTCTGAGAGGTCCTGTCCAGCCCAGTAAGTGTAGGAGGAAGGGATGACACGTCACAGGACACCTGCCATCAAAAGGACTTTGCTCCTGAATTAGTTTGACTTGGAAAACACAAGCAGATACCCAATTCCCACCCTCTAGGCATGGACTGTGGCCCAGGTCCTTGGACTGGGAGTCCCACTTGAAGGTAGTGAAAGTGAAAGTGTTCATCACTCGGTCCTGTCTGACTCTTTGAGACCCCATGGACTGTAGCCCACCAAACTCCTTTGTCCAAGGGATTTTCCAGGCAAGAATACTGGAGTGGGTTGCCATTTCCTTCTCCAGGGGATCTTCCTGACCCGGGTCTCCTGTATTGCAGGCAGGTTCTTTACCAACTGAGCCACCGTTGGCTGCATCCTTCCGGATTCAAGGGAGCACACACCTTGTGGCCATCGTCCCTGCTCCCCTACCCGCAGAGTTCACCGGGAGGGACCTCCTGGATTGCTGTGCCTGCAAACTGTGGTTCCGGTCCTGCCTCAGTTTCTCTGTTCAGGCTGTCTGGACCCTGCCTCAGTCGGGGTCTAGATACCCTGTCCTCTGCTCCCAGGTGGTTAACAGCTGGGCCTCCTCCTCTAGTCCAACTCTGAACCACCGGCCTCTGCCCGTCTGCTGTCTGACACCGATGGGTACAGAGAGAGTGGGGGCTACTCTTGAGAGCCTGAGTGCACAGGAACCCTTCTACTTGGTCTCAGGCCAGATGCCCACCACATACACAGTTGCAGTACTGGGTGTCTCCAACTAGTTTCCTGCAAGTTCTGTGGCTCTGATGCTCTTGGTGCCAGGCTTTCTGTAGGGCCCAACCTGAGTGCACTGTAAATACCAGGGTGGCCTTGCCAGCACCAAGTAGGGCCTGGAGGGCGGCCCCGTGTCTACATGAGCAGGGCCTGAGGGGTGAGCTCACTGGCATGGCTGGAGATCAACTCTGTCTGTCTGTTCAGCCCCTCCAGGGCCCCTGCCTCAGGCTGTGTCTTGTCCTGGGGCATGTCGGTCCCAGGAATGTGTGATCTAGGGCCAATCTGAAAAGAGCACTCAGCAGGCACCTCTGGGGGGTTTCAATCCTGTCCAGCTTCACACGGTTCCAGGATAAAGAGAGTGCCTTTGAAGGCAGGGCCAGGAGATGGGGTCCTCCCACTGGGACACCCAGCGAAGAGACACTTGGAGAGGGCAGGGGTCATCTGGAGTAGGGCTGCCTCAGGCCCATGGCTGTCCCACTTCTATACCCACCATCAGAACATCCATTCATGCTGGCAGCCTGCCCTCCTGCTCAGGTCCAACACAGCTGGATGCCTCACTTTCTCACTGAAAGCCCTGCCCCCAGTGCTCTTTATGCTGGTCAAGGGACCACCCCCAACCCCAAGGCAGGCATCCCGCATGCCTACCTCAGGCATCCCTCGGGAGCCTTTTTCCATTTCCTTGCCCATCCCCTAGGTCAGGCACCTCTGCCCAGAGTTTCAGTTTGCCCTGCAGACACTCCTCCAGGGCCTCTCCCCTTCCCACTTAGGGAAAGTGCCAGGCCTTCAGCCCTGGAGCATCCCTTCCTCTGGGGTCAGGAAAGCTCGAGTACCAGGAGTCTGGGCTGTCCCTCACCTCGGCCTGGCCTTCCCAGCACTCCCCCAACCCTGCGCAGAGCCTGGAGGCAGGAAGGCAGACCGCAGGGTCCGAGGCCCACCCACCTCCCGAAGCAGGAGCCAGCCCACCTTGCAGCAGGACGCCCAGGAGGGTGACGGTGGCCAGAAGAGCTACCTCGTCCTTCATGGTGACGGCGGCTCTGGCGGCCAGGCTGGCCTGTGAGCGGGTTATCTGCAGGGTTTGATCACCCTCGTCTGCTGCTCGGAGGCTGGCCCCGGAGAGGAAGAGTGGCCGGCTCTCCCCGCCCTCCTCAGTGGCCGGGGGGTGGGGAGGGGGCGTGGCCAAGCCTGGGAGAGCCGCGGCAGCGAGCAGGCGGAAACAGGACCACATGGAGCCTGGGCTGGAGATAGCGGTTACCTGGGGACAGCCCAGCCTCCTCCTCCCAGTCCTTGTGGGCCTTCTTGGCCTCGCCTTGCTCTGGCAGGACTCAAATTGTCCACCTTAGGCTTGCTTCAGCTGCCAGGTCACCCGAGTGTCCCCAAAGGCCCTCCAGACCTTCTCTCGTCCAGGATCTGATCTCAGGAATCGAGACGCTCCTACTTGAAGCACCCATTGCCACCACTTCCCAAGTCCTAATCATTCTCAAATCCACCCCCAGTGCCGTCTTCCAAAGCCCGCTTGCCCCTCATGGACTCCTGGCCCTGACCCCCCATCAACCCACTCTTCTATCTCCCGCTACCCAGCTGGGGTTGTTTTATATCATGCAACTCTGACTACAGGGTACTCCAAGCACCCAGCCCACACCGGGCACAGCCAAGTCCTTGCTCCCTTCCAGAAAACCCAATGTCCACCAGTTCTACAGCTGCCTGAGCTCCATGCACGCGGGCCATCCCAAGGGCCACTGGACTGGCCTGGTCAGCCCCCTTGGGATGGCTGAACCTGTCCTCTCTGCGCCTCTGGCCCTGGTACACACAGTCACCTGGCATTTCTGCCTGCCCAGCATCCCTCTTCGTGAAGTCTCAGCCCTGCCCACACTCAGCTTCTGTGCCCTGGACAGAGCCGCCCTCCACCCCCAGGCCTGCGGGGCGGACATGCAGGCTAAAACTACCTGTGGGAGCCAAGGCTGACCCAAGATGGTGAGCTGGAGTCCTGGCAACTTCCTTAGCACTTTGGGGAAGGGAACTCGGAATGGGAGGGAGACTCCTGAGGGCAACTTCCAGCCGCTAGCCATCCTGAGGAAGACGGAGCCAGCACGGGGCTAGGCTGTGAGAAGAGAGGTGGCTTATGTCCCGAAGCCCTGGGGCCACCTTGCCTGAAACAACCCCCTGACTGTTCAGCTTTTCCATTTTGTAAAATGGTCACTTCTCCTTTTGGCTCAGGTTGGTTTGAAGTGGGTTTTGGTCAGCGGTGACAGAGTCCAGACTGGTACAAGCCATGCTGTGGGATCTGGGGCGGCCACCGCTGCACCGGCTGGTGGGCTGCCAGGACGCCCTGCACCCCTTTGCCTGGTCACGCTGGGGAGTCTCTGTGCGTCGCGGTGCTGTGACCTGGGGAGCTCCGCCCTCGCTGCCCACCTGGCCTCTTTCCTTGCTGCCCAAGCCTGGGTTCCAGCCTGAGGGCTTTGTTGCCTGTTAGGCTCCCCAAGAATTCCCTTTAGCCTCTCATCACCTGCTCAACACCCAGCGAATGCCCCTTGTCTATCACTGTCCCCCCAGAACAAGCTGCACCCAGCTGGGGTTGCTGGGAGCTCCTCAGGAGCAGAGGTGGGTCTGCAAGCCTGTGCTCTGCTTTGGACGAGTCTTCCCATAGCAGTGGTAGGTGCTCTGTGACGTGGAAATGACTGAAACAGAGACAGGAGCAGCAGGGGGCAGAAACCAGATGCTCCTCCAGGTCTCTCCACCACTTCAGCCCCTACTAAGATCCCTGCTCCCGTCTCTCCTCCAGCCCCAGCCAGGCTCCCTGAAGGGTGGGACACATGTGCCAAGGGTGGGCTGTGTGCCAGTGTTTGCATGAACCTGTGTGTCTCCATGCTGTGATCCCATCGGTCAATGTGTTTACGATTATTTTGAAGCTCTTTCATGGGCCTCTGTGTGTCCATGTGTCTCTGCACATGTCAGGCTGTCTTCTCTGACAAGCTCTCATTTCCTCTGAGGCCGAGACAGACTCTGTTCTGAGCTGGCAGCAGGAAGCTGGGGCCTAATATCAGCAGCTTCTGAGGAAGTCCCTGGGCAGATGTCCAGGCGACAGCTGGGGGCTCAGCCCCTGAAACCCTCTCCAGATCTCTTGATCTGCACCTCCCTCTCTCTGAGCTTCCCCAGCCTCTCAGGGTTGGACCTTGCTCAGGCTGACAGAGGTTGAGCTTAAGGCCTTCCATGCAGAAGCCACCCACTCACCCTCCTTAGCAACCAGCCCTGGAAGTGCCAACATTGAAGGGAAATGAAAAAGCTCATCCCTAAACCCCTGCAGAAACCCTAAGATCATGGCATCCGGTCCCATCACTTCATGGCAAATAGATGGGAAACAATGGAAACAGTGACAGACTTTTCTCGGGCTCCAAAATCACTGCAGGTGGTGACTGCAGCCATGAAATGAAAAAACGCTTGCTCCTTGGAAGAAAAGCTGTGACCAACCTAGATAGCATATTAAAAAGCAGAGACATTACTTTGCTGACAAAGGTCCATCTAGTCAAAGCTATGATTTTTCCAGTAGTATGTATGGATGTGAGAGTTGGACCATAAAGAAAGCTGAGTGGCGAAGAATTGATGGTTTTGAACTGTGGTGTTGGAGAAGACTCTTGAGAGTCTCTTGGACTGCGAGGAGATCGAACAAGTCCATCCTAAAGGAGATCAGTCCTGAATATTCGTTGGAAGGACTGATGCTGAAGCTGAAACTCCAATACTCTGGCCACATGAGGCGAAGAACTGACTAATTAGAAAAGACCCTGATGCTGGGAAAGATTGAAGGCGGGAGGAGAAGGGGACGACAGAGGATGAGATGGTTGGCCGGCATCACCGACTCAATGGACCTGAGTTTGAGCAAGCTCCAGGAGTTGGTGATGGACAGGGAAGCCTGGCGTGCTGCAGTCTGTGCAGTTGCAAAGAATCAGATACGACTGAGCGACTTAACTGAACTGAAACCCCTGCAGGCCATGCCTCAGTGACTCAGGCCTATGCCCCTGTACTAGCCCCTACTTTTCCCTGAAGAACATCCTGGAAACTGAGCTCACCAAGGACCTCTGGAAATGGAAAGGCCAGCCAAACCACTCTGTTGAAAAGAAACCACAGTCTCAGTACCATAGACAGGCATAAGCAGTGCATGACTCAGACCCCAAGCTTAAGTTAAAAAAAAAGATTTATTTTGAAATTATTTTACTTACCAAAACAGTTGCAAAAATAGCAAAAATTTCCTATCACCCAGCTTCCTCTAATGTTAAAATCTTATACAATTATAATTCAATTATGTAAACTCAGAAATTAACATTGATACAATACTCTCAGCCATTTACAAATCTTATTCAAGTTTCACCCAGTGTCCCACTAAAATATTAACAGTACAAAGACCTCTAAAACATTGTACAAAATTGTGGCAGACTCAAAACACATATTTGATTCTCTTTATATGAAATGTCCAGAAAAGGGAAACCCATGGAAACAGAAAGCAGATCACTGAGGACCTAGGGCTGGGAGCATTACTAGGATGGTGATGTTCAGTCTCTAATCTCTGACTCTTGGCGACATCATGGGCTGCAGCATGTCAGGCTTCCCTGTCCTTCACTATCTCCTGGATAGTCCACTGAGTCAGTGATGCTATCTAACCATACCATCCTCTGCCACCCTCTTCAGCTTTTGTCTTCAATCTTTCCCAGCATCAGGGTCTTTTCCAGTGAGTCAGCTCTTTGCATCAAATGGCCAAAGTATTGGGGCTTCAGCATCAGTCCTTCCAATGAATATTCAAGGTTGATTTCCTTTAGGATAGATTGGTTTGATTTCCTTGGAGTCCAAGGGACTCTCAACAGTCTTCTCCAACACCACAATTCGAAAGCATCAGTTCTTCAGTGCTCAACCTTCTTTATGGTCCAACACTTACATTCGTACATGACTACTGGCAAAACCATAGCTTTGACTAGATGGAACTTTGTCAGCAAGGTGATGTCTCTGCTTTTGGATACGTCTAGGTTTGTCATAGCTTTTCTTCCAAGGAGCGAGCATCTTTTAACTTCATGGCTGCAGTCACCATCTGCAGTGATTTTGGAACCCACGAAAAGAAAAATCTGTCACTGATTCTACTTTTTCCCTTTCTATTTGCCATGAAGTGTTGAGACCAGATGCCATGATCTTAGTTTTTTGTTTTTTTTTTTAATGTTGAGCTTTAAGCTAGCTTTTTTGTCTTTCGTCTTTCACCCCCATCAAGAGGCTCTTGAGCTCCTCTTTGCTTTCTGCCATTAGTGGTATCACCTACATATATGAAGTTGTTGATATTTCTTCTAGCAATATTGATTCCAGCTTGTGATGCATCCAATCCGGCATTTTGCACAATGTAATCTGGATAGAAGTTAAATAAGCAGGTTAACAATATACACCTGTGTCATACTCCTTTCCTAATTTTGAACCAGTCAGTTGTTCCATGTAAGGTTTTAACAGCTGCTTCTTGACCCACATACAGGAGACAGGTAAGGTGCACTGGTATTCTCATATCTTTAAGAATTTTCCACAGTTTGTTGTGATCCACACAGATGATGAAAATGTTCTAAAACTGAATTGTGGTGAAGTTTGAACAAGTCAGTAAATTTACCAAAAATATTGAATTTCACACTTAAGATAGGTGAATGTTATAGTATGTAAATTATACCTCAGTAAAATTACTTTTAAAAAACAGTACAAAGAGAGGAGCTTCCCAGGTGGGCCAGTGGCTTAGACGCCACTCTTCCACCACAGGGGGTGCAGGTTCCATCCCTGGTGAGGGAACTAATACCCTACATGGTGTGCAGCTTGGCCAAAGCATTCAAAAAAAAAATAGTACAAAGGATGCTTGTAAACGCTTCCCGTAGCTTCTTCAAAAGTTAGCATGTTACATAACAACATAGACTAACATTGATCCAAGACTGACATCAACCAAATTTCAGCATGTTGTTCCATAACATCCTTTTTCTGGACCAGGATCGTGTGTCCTCCAGTCTGAGCCATCAGGATGGGTCCTCAGATCTTTTATCAGGTCAGCACTGTTGTAGAATGTGAGTTCTTTTGTAGATGACCCTCAGTTTGGATTTTCTGATTACATGATTAGACTGAGGTTATTCTTTTGGGCAAGAATGCCACAGAAGTGGTGTGTGTCCACAATTCTCATCAGAACCCTAAGCCTTACACACAAAGAAATAACATTCAGGATGATGTCACATCTTGCTCTCGACTTAACCCACTTGTTCCCAGCTCGTGCTCTATACTTAGATTCACGGCTCACAGTTCATGGCTCTGAACTTGGCCCTTCTCAGCGTGATTCTGTTTGGGCACCTGGGGTCCCTTACGCACCCGCAGGGTCTCTGAGCACCCTCCCCTGGCAACCTTGTCCCTCTCTGTTTTCCTTGTTGGATTTCTGTCTCCCTGCCCTTCCAGGAGAACCTGGGAGGAGATGACTGTCCTCTGCCTGGTCCCCAAGCCCTGCCCCCGTGTTGTAGATGCTCAAAGAAACACAACTAACTGTGAATGAGCAAGTGAGTGACTACCCAGTTGGCCTGGCTGCCTTCCCTCTATTCTCCCCCGGGAAACCATGGAACTTTCCACCATCTCTACAGTTTTATCTTTCCACGCCATGTGATTGGAATCATACTGTATGTAGCCTTTTCAGAGGGGCTTCTCTCACTTAGTAATATGCATTTAAAGCTCCTCCATGTCTTTTCATGACTTAATAGCTCACTTATTTTCAGTGCTGAATTATATTCCATTGTCTGGGTGTACCACAGTTTATTTATCCATTCACTACTGAAGGACATCTTGGTCGTGTTCAAGTTTCAGCAACTGTGAACAAAACTGCTGTAAACATCTATTCTATGTGCAGGTCTTTGCATAGATGTAAGTTCTCAGCTCATGTTGGTAAATACCAAAGACTGTGATTGCTGGACTGTATGGTAAGAGTCTATTTAATAAGAAACGAGCCAGCTGTTTTCCAAAGCAGCTGTACCATTCTGCATACCCACCAGCAATGGATGAGGGTTCCTGTTGTTCCACATCTTTGCCAGCATTTATCGGTGTCAGCATTCTGGATTTTGGCCATTCCAGAGGATGTGCAGTGGTATCTTGTCATTTTAATTTGCATTTCCTTGATGACATATGATGTGGAACCTCTTTTCATATGCTTATTTGCCATCTGTGTGTCCTCTGATGAGGTGTGTGTTAAGGTCTCTTGACTTTTTTTAAAAATTGAATTGTTTTCTTATTGTTGCATTTTAAGTTCTTGGTATACTTTGGGTAATAATCCTTTATCAGATGTATCAGATGACTAGCCTTTTCTACAAATGCTGCTGGGACACAAGGACATACAGAGGTGCATAAGCAAACTTGCATTCATATCTCACACATATCTGAGAAGTTGGTCAACATGGATCATATTCTTAATTGTAAAGCCTAAAGCAATAAAAGTTTCTTGAAGAAAACACAGGAGAAAGACTTTGAGACCTTGGCTTAGGTAAAAGTTTCTTAGAACAAACACCAGTGATCCATAAGGGGAAAAGAATGAATTAAACTTCATCAAAATTTAAATTTTTTGCTCAAACGTACTACTAGAATTAAAAGGCAATCCATAGACTCAGGGAAAATATTTGCAAACATATGTTTGATGAAGGACCTGTAACCAGAATATATAAAGTACTCTCATGGGATCGCATGTAATGTTTAAAGATATTGGATCACTATTGGATCACTATTAGTTATAGAGACCCAAAACAAATATAATATTTTAAGTCAATTATATTAAAAAAAAAAAACTTTCTCATCTTGATAGCAAGAACATTTTTCTGGGTAAATTGGGTGGACCCCTTCCGGAAAGGCTGGAGGAAACCCTGGCCGTGCATTGCAGCTTTCACGAGGGGACTGGCCTTGACTTCAGTCAGTAGGTTCTGGGTCTGAGAACTAACTAAGGTCTGGAAATGGGATAAGGGATTATGAATTTTCCTGGGGCAGCTAACCTGGCTTTCTGCTTGTCCACCTTTCTTGGCTGCAGCTGTCAAGCGGTCCATCTCTCCTGTCACATTGTTCTGTGAGCTGCTCCTCCAGATCCCAGCATCCTGGTCTTGCTGAGCATCATGGTCATCAGTGACACTTGGTTTCTGACACTTCTGTGCTGCCATCTAACCTCTTTCATTTCTTATCATTTCTGTCTTTCCCATGGAACCCAGTTCTATAATGTCACTTCCTGTCCCCCATCGCAGACTGCAGAAGATGGCCACTATGGGCTTTTGAGCAATGCTTATGCCCCCATCACTAGAGCATCATTGTTGCCTTGGTAAATGTCATGCTCTAAGGAAAGAGGGGTACATAGTCTTGGGTCTTTGAGAACAGTGGGATACAGAACTGATTTAACACTGACATCCAGGGACCCGAAGCACCATCACTGACTTCCTTCTTGGAGCAGGGGGGAACTTAGGAGTCAGGTGACAATTCAAGCATACTCTGGCTTCCCAAATAGAGTCCCAGCCCGGGTCTATTTCACATGAACCACTGGGTCCAAGACCCCTGAGTCATTTCCCTGGTTCCTGCATGCTTCATTAGCGTGGTTACATGAGGTGGTTGGCAGTGTATGAGAAACAGCTAACAGTCCTGAGACTGATGTCCTTGCAACCTGCTTGGACTGGCATCTGGGAACTTGGATTTGGGGAGGGTTCCCACCACTAACTAATAAAAATGGCTCACAGTGTCAAAATTGTTTGGGTTTATGTTGAACACCTGCTTTCTTTTTGGGAGCCTGAGATTATGATACATGCCTGTGTGACCTGCCACCAACAGAAACCTTGGTGCTGAGTCTCTTATGAGTTTCCCCAGCTGGCAACTTTCCACATGCGTTTGTCATCATTGCTGGGAAAATTAAGCAAATCCTGTGTGTCTCCATTGACAAGAGACTTGGCAGCTTGAGTCGTGAGTCCTTCTATTGATGACATGGTGTGACTTGACCTGGTGAGCAGGAGGCGTTGAGCACATCAAGGCTCTGGTAAGGCGCAGGCACTCCGGAGGTCGGGGGCTTGTCCCCTTGGCGAGGTCACCAGGCAGTGGCCTCTCAGACATCCCCTTGGAGCTAAATACAGGCTATTGCATTGTGCCCCTGCTATCATGATAAAAGGAGGAGAAAACTTGGGTTGTGGAGGCAGCGTGTTCCGTACGTGGGGACCCTGCAGACACACACACACCAGGTGACACAGAGGCTCGGCCGTGAGTGGGGCCCTGGGGAGAAGAGGCTCGGGGGTGAGCGGGGCCCCGGGGAGGAGAGGCTCGGCCGTGAGTGGGGCTCCGGGGAGGAAACGCCTTGGCAGCAGGGCAAGGAGATCGCTGCTTGGTCCACAAGACTAGGCAGGTCCCCGAGACTACAGGACCTGTAGCCGACACAGAGATGTCAAGTGTTTCTGGGAGTCCCAGAAGGAGTCCTAGTGCACACCCTCAGGTCGTTTACTCACTAAGTCACGTCCGACTGCTTTGTGTCTCCATGGACTGTAGCCTGCCATGCTCCCCTATCCGTGGGATTTTGCAGGCAAGAATACTGGAGTGGGTTGCCATTTCTTTCTCCAGGGTATCTTCCCAACCCAGGGATTGAACCCATGTCTCCTGCATCGGCAGGAGGATTCTTTCCCACTGAGCCACCAGGGAAGCCCATTCTCCTACCTTACCTTATTGTCCAAGTTTGGTAACTTTCACACTGACGTCTTTAATCCACTTGGAATTACTTTGCTTTTTATGTCAGATGGGGGTTGCATTTTTGCCCCCAAACTTTTTTTAACATAATTTTATACTTAAAGCTTGCAAAGAAGAATACAAAGAATTTCAATATAGCCTTAACCCAGGTTTCTATTGTTTTACTATATTTAGCTGTCTCTGGTCTCTCTCTCTCTCTCCATACCCACAGGCACACACAGAGACATACACACACACATATTTTCTTTCTGAGCCATTTGAGGATAATTTGCATACAAAATAGCCCTTTGTTCATCAATGCTTCTGTGTGTATGAATATTCTCTTATACAGCTGGAGTACAATGAGCAAAATGAGGAAATTAACATTAGGGCAATCAGCTTCCCTGGTGGCTCGGGGTAAAGAATCCACCTGTCAATGCGGAAGATGCAGATTTGATACCCAGTCCAGGAAGACCCCCTGGAGAGGAAATGGCAACCCACTTTAATATTCTTACCTGGAAAACCCCATGTGCAGAGGAGCCTGGCAAGCTACAGTCCAGGAGGTCACAAAAAGTTGGACACAATTTAGTGACTGAACAACAACAGTTGTCAGTATACACAAATATTGAATCATTATGTTGTTACACTTGAAACTAATATAATGTTATGTCAATTATATCTTAATTTTTAAAAGGTCAGTATCATTATCTAATCAATAACACCTTAATCAAATGTTGCCAGTTGTCCCAATAGTATTTTGTTATTTCTTTATTTGGCTGCGTCAGTCTCAGTTGAGCCAACTGGAATATCTTTGAACTTTATTGGAGCGTGTGGGATCTAGTTCCTTGACCAAGGATTGAACCCAGGCCCCCAACACTGGGAGCGTGGAATCTTAGCCACTGGACTACAAGGGAAGTCCCCCAATACTGTTTTTATGGACTCCAAGATTACATGTTGGGTTCAGCTGTCCAAAGTCCTCAGTCTCTTTTAGTATGGAACAGTTTACGAGTCCATGTCTCTTTCTTGGTCTTGCATGATCACAGGTCACTTATTTTGCAGAAACCCCCCTATCTGGGTTTATCTGAGGATTGTAACTGATGGCGCACTTTGGGCAGGAATGTCAGAGAAGGGGTGTCCTCAGCACCTCAGTGATGTCAGTCTGGTGATGTTTACCTGTGCTGTTAGCATGGTGTCTGCTGTTTTCTCTATGAGAACTGCAAGAACTCTCAGCCCACACACCCTGGAGAAAATCGTCACCCTAAAGGACCTTGCCCAAACTCAGCTTGAGGCTGTGCCCATCCTGGGATGACCCAGTCCCCTTGAGTGCCAGGAAAAGCTCTAGGCTGACACAAGAATTTATCATTTGTTCCAGCCAACACCTAAAGTTAGACTCCTGATTTCCCTGTTCTTAGAATATTTATTTTAAAAAATCTACAATTGTAAGAACTTCCTCTTTCCGTTTAAGATGTGTTTATATCTCTTACATCCCAGGAGTGTCTTTCTCAAGGAGTGTCATCCCCTTGAAATCTCATAATCAGGAAGACAGGGGCCTCTTCTACCAGTCTTTGGGAGACAGAGAAAATCTAACTTCAATAGTACCAGTTAGCAGACATGAATGGCCTGATCACTTTGACACTGGCCGATTTTCTTACCTGCTTTTTGTAATTTTTCACTTCCTGGATGCTGCTGAAGTCCTCGCTCTGTTACCTTCCCTTCTTGTTGTCTGACTTTGTTTATCTTTTTCTTTAACATTTTTCCCCCATTGAGGTAAGTATTTTTGTAGAGCCAGATTTTGAGAATATGTAAAAACTCCTGTTTCTTCTCCAACTTTCACCCCCCTATTTTAACAAGTATTAGTGATTCTTGCCTGAAGATGGTGGTCAAATATGATTTTCTAATTCCATCATTCTTTTTACCTTTATTACTAAGAAAGAACTTCCCCTTCTTCTCTATTTATTTACTTATCTGAATCATTGTGAACTCAAATTCTTAAACTAAAAATAAACTTTTATTTTACTTAATGGGTTATAATATTTTATTGCCATTATTTATTTTGATGTACATATTGTCCAAGATTTGGCCGGTGGGTATGCCTTCAAAGGGGCTTCCCAGGGGGCACTAGTGGTAAAGAACCTGCCTGCCAAAGCAGGAGACTTAAGAAACCTGGATTTGATCCCTGGGTCAGGAAGATCCCCTGGAGAAGGAAATGCAACCCGCCCCAGTGTTCTTGCCTGGACAATCCCATGAAAAGAGGAGCCTGGAGGGCTACAGTTCACAGGGTTGCAAAGAGCCAGACATGACTGAAGTGACTGAGCATGCACAGACGGCACGTATGCCTTCAAACTGGCTTCTGTATCCTTTTGACTTGTTCACATCTTCCTTTAGCATGTCCTTGTTTCCTATCACAGTAAGATTCTCAGAATGCATCTAAGTACTTTCCTCATTCCAGCACTGGAATCAGCCATTCCTCCAAGGACAAGAAGACCTATTCTTCTTAATGGACAATGGTATTTAGAAACCAAAGTCTGGACCCAGGCACGCTCACTGCTACTGCGGCATCATTGTGTCTAGGCCTTCTTGGCGGAAAAGACTGGGAAAGAGATGTATGTATACACACACACATATACACAGGGCGTGTGTGTGTATAAATATATACAATGTGTATATGCATATTTGTGTGTGTGTGTGTGTATATATGTAAACACATACACACAGAGTGATGCATATATTTACCTATATCTCTATGTTAAAAACCATGAGTTTACACTGACAGTTTTTAATCTAAAACCACAGGGTTCATTCTATCCTTCCTCCTTTCCATAACTCCAAATTTCACCAACAGTAAAAAATCTAGCTCCCATCACCCAAAATGTTATTTACATACTTGCACAGGCAAGAGTTCCAGAACTGCTAACTTTTGCCTCCAGAAACCTACAAGCTGGAGCTGCGTATTTGTCTAGTTTTCTCTTTGTCTTCAGCCTGAGGGCTTGTACTCCAAATGATATATGTTTGAAATACTATTTGGTCCATGTGTTTCTCATCCTTATTGACTTTATTTATTCTCTCTCTTTCTTTTTGATTTTTGAGAATATAAAAACATTCACAAATTTCCAAAAGTCTGCTCCGAGAAGGGTCTCTGCTTCCTTCCCGTTCCTGTAGTCTTTCCATGCCATCACTTCCACGCCACACTCCCCTTCAGTTTCTGCCTTGTCTGCCCTGTGGTTTTCTCTCTTTCTTCCTTTGTTTTTTTGCATATATGAGTATGCAAATTTTCTTATTTCCTCTTTTTTCTTACACAAAAGGTAACATACTAGATATACTCTTCTGCACTTTGCCTTCTTTCCTAATGAAATACAGTGAAACATCCTGGATAGCATGCTGAACCAGTTCATAGAGCTCTTCCTCATTCTTTCTTGCTGCTGTTGGTGACCCCATTGTGAGTGTTAGAGTTTATCCAATGATCCTGCTGCATGGGCAGGTAGGGTCACTCCAATATTTTGCCTTTACTGCTGAAGCTTCAGTGAATAAGTGTTTTCAATATAATGATTTTATAAAATTTAATTTTTATGAATACCCAATACATTCACCTGATTGAAATGTAAAAGCCAGCTACCTTTATAATATATCGATACTGATTTCAACATTAGCACTAACACGACTTTTTGATGACATTCACCAAAATTCCCCACCTGGCAGTTTTAAGAGAGCTTAAAATCACTTAGAAGGAAAAATCCCACGACAATGAATATGTTAGTTTCCCAGAAGCCGCATGCATGTGTTGAGAGGCTACAGTGATGGGAAATGACTGTTATTCCAGTGGGTTCTTCTAGAGATGGAAGGAGACCTGTTTTGGGCCACAGAAGCCTTTGAAATGCTTAAACCTTCCCTCACTCCATACCATCCCATGCGCATGGAGTGAGTTTCTCAGAAACAGAGGATTTGGGTGCTAGTGGTTTCCTGGGGATTGGGCCTGGAAACATCAGTTGTAAACACAGGAGAGCTGGGCAGGTCACAGAGCGTCTTGAGCTGTGATGTGGTTGCGGCCAAGGCTCCAATTGCCCCAGAGAGGGCCCTGGGACTGGAAAGGCCTTCAAAGTGGTCCCAAACTGAGGCAAGCTGGGTGGGCCTTTGCATTCCCGACATGGACCAGGCACTGTGCACGGGCGGCCCTGGGGCCGGACAGCTCCCTTACCAAGGTGATTCCCGAGGAAGGGATGATGCTAGCATGTGCCCATGGCAGCACTGCCGAGGGGCCCCTGGTCCAAAGTGACGTGAAATGCATTCTGCAGGGGCAGGGCACACACTTGGCCCCACTCACCTGCAGGACTGGCAGAGTCATACCTGGACTTTGTGTCCATTCCAGGAGTCCACAGCTGGTGCCAAGGATATAAACAACAAAGACACAGAAGCTGTCACAGACCGGACAGACTCAAGAGACCTGACAACTCATTGCAGTGTGACTCTGCGTGGGGTCCCGGAACAGGGCATACCCATTTACTGAAATGTGAATGAACCTGTCCATTAGTTAACAGTCTTTGTTTCAATATAAATTTCTGTGTTTTAATAATTGTACTGTTGTTATAAAATATATTAACATATGGGGCAACTGGGTGAAGGAAAGGCATGTAAGCATTCTTTGCACTATTTAAAACAGGTCTTAGTTGAGGCACACAGGGTCTTAACTGCGTCATAAGGGTTCACGCCACAGGGCACCAGAGAGTGTGGTGTGCAGACTCAGCTGCTTGGTGGCGTGTGGGATCTTAGTTCCCCAACAAGGGATTGAACCTGCATCTCCGGCATTGTAAGACAGTTTTTTTTTTGTTTTTTTTTAAGACTTATTTATTTATTTTGGCTGCGATGGTCTTTGTTGCTGTTCACGGGCTTTTCTCTAGCTGTGGCGAGCAGGGGCTACTCTTTGCTGCAGTGCTCAGACTGCTCACTGCAGGGGCCTCTAGCACAGGCTCTAGGAGTGCGGCTGTAAGCAGCTGTGGCGCATGGGCTCAGTAGCTGGGGCCTGGGCTCAGTTGCTCTGAGACATGTGGGGGTCTTCCTGGACCAGGGGTTGAAGCCTCGGCCTCTGCATTGGCAGGCAGATTCTTAACCATTTGACCACCAGGGAAGTCCCCTTTGCATTGCTTAAAAAAACAAAACTTTATTGAGGTATATAATTTATATACCAGAATATTCATCCATTCAAAATGAACAATTCAGTGATTTTTAGTAAATTTACCCATTTGTGCAAGCATCATAATGTGATTTTAGAACATTTTTATCTCCCCGTAAAGATCCCAGCTCCAGGCCACCGCTGATCTGTTTTCTGGACATTTCATATAAAGGGAACCATACAATATGTGGTTTTTCGGGTCTGCCACAGCTTCGCAAAATGTTTTTAGGTCTTTGTATTGTTTCTCAGTTCTTTTTGTAAGTTTGAAATGATTTAAAAATGAAAAGCAAGGAGGGCAAGGTGGGGGAGGAAGGAAAGAAAAGGTGACTGTCTGCCCCTCTCCAGCATGGAAGGGGCCCACATGCCACCAAAGTGGCTGGCTGGTCTCCTCGAGGGATGCGTTGACTCACAGGCTTGGCATTGGTCTCTGTCACTGGCAGGGTGTCATTCAGCAGTGACAGAGCTAAAGAAGCCTTGGTGAGTTGGGGCAATGCTGCTGGGATCATGCGGAGCCCCCCACTGGTCATGATAGCTTGTTTATTCATAAGCCCCTTTTCGCAGCACCGGGGTGGCTGACAGCAGAAGCCGGTGGATGTTCGTTGCTGCTGAAGTTTGAACTCAACATGACTGAGTTCGCAGCCGTCCAAGTCTTCTGCCAGGGACTGTCTGCTGTTTGTAGGGACCGCTGGATTAAATCAGCATATGTGAGGGAGACCAGCACCCCTGCATACAGCCCATGGACTTCTCCAGTCAGAATACTGGAGAGGGGTAGCCTTTCTCTTCTCCAGGGGATCTTCCCAACCCAGGGATCGAACTGGGGTCTCCTGCATTGCAGGCGGATTCTTTACCAGCTGAGCTATGAGGGAAGCCCAAGAACACTGGAGGGGGTAGCCTACCCCTTCTCCAGCAGATCTTCCCGACCCAGGAATCAAACCGGGGTCTCCTGCATTGCAGGAGGATTCTTTACCAGCTGAGACACCAGGGAAGCCATAAGGCTTTTAGGGTGGCGCTAATCTCAACTTTTCCCTCCAGAATGCAACATTACTTTTTATGCTCTCTTTGCTGGGAGAAGCAATTTCCAAGGCTTTCACTTGGCCAATGGGAGGGTTCTGTAACGATCAGGTGTGTCCGTTCTGATTGAATATCGGGGCTAGGGAAGCAGAGAGGTGGGTCTGCGGCCCCAGTGGTTCCATTGTGAGTTAGACCTGGGCTCGGACTCTGCTTCCTGTCTCGCTCTTACTCCCCTAACCTAATAAGAGTCATGAAGACACTCAGCATCCACAGATGTCACTGTCAGCTCAGACTTCGTATCCAAGTGACCTAAAACAATTTAGGTATTCTTCTTCCTTGGGGTATGGTTCTCTGAGTAAATGGCTATAACTCCCATTGGGAAGGACAGGGAGAATCACTGTATCACTCACAGCAACGGCTGCTTGTCTGGAAACTGGGCAACGTCTTGTGACTTTTGGGACAGCTTCCCTCAGCCACCCAATCAATGACCCATTGTTGAGTCCTTCTGCTTGTATAGAGGAAGCCAACCCCTTGCCAGCTGCTTAGCTAATCATCCCTGGGTACACTATGATCCACTAACAGCTCCCTGGCTTTCTGCGGGTTGGGTCCTCCAAGCTGGCTGCTCGTTCACTAGCTGTTCACATCTGGCTTCTGCAGGTCCGTGCTGCCAGCTGGCCCTACTGCTCTGGGACCCCCATGATGCCATTACTATCAGGGAACCTGGTTCTATTACATCTTCTGCTCAGTCTCGGCCTCGGAGGGACGGCTGTCCACCATCCCTTCTCTTAAGGGCTTCTCCTAAGCGCCACCTGGTTCCTCTCTTCTTGGTAAATGGGATGTCCTCTGGATCCTCTTGCAGAATGTAACTAGCTGCTAGATTTCGAGGCCCATCCCAAATAGAGCCCGTCCACTCGAGCACACCCTTCACAGAGGACGTGGACCTTACTCTCCTGCTTGCTGCAGCAGCTACTGCATTCCTACTTCCCTGAGCACGGGCCATGGCTTTCTCAAGGCCCCCAAGAGCCCTTCCAGGGGCCTGTTAGCATGTTTCCTGGGAGTGCAGCACCCAGTGTAAGTCGTCTTCGTTACAACAGGGCAGTCCTACATGGATGAAGCCCTCCCTAGACGGACTTGCTGTTAGCACCACCTTGCCCACACCCCACTCTTTTTGGTCCCACAAACCCCGCTCCTGCTTATCCATCTTGGCGAGGTCCCTGAGTGCCTCTGGAATATGCCTTTCCTCTCTTGGCAGGCCCAGCTTCCCCAGTCAGGTTATTACATAACCCTCATCATTGGTCCAGTGGCCAGGAGGGAAGTAGAAAGAGGCTTGCGCATGATTTTTAAGCAAGAGAAAGTACCAACCCTTAAGAGGGAGGAGCAGGCTGTGTTTGTGGGCCTCGAGGTTGCAGTGGGACCTGGACTTCCAAGACTGTCTAGGGCATCAATCAGATGTTCCCCTCCCAGGTGTCAGGGTCCCTCTCCTTCCTAACAATGACAGTAACCTTTGTGTAGCAGATTTGGTGGGCTGAAAGTTCAACCTGCACTTTTAACCCCCAAGTCCTGGCCTGACCTCCTCAGTCTATCCGCCCTTCTCAGAGCCTGCCAAACAGGCCCTTTGATTTCTTAAGTTGGTGCTTAGTCACCCTTAGCTGGTCAGTCTTTCTTCAATGCACTGGTGATGGCCCCTGGGAATAATCCCCTGACACCATAGTCCTTTTAAAATTTTTATTTTGATTAAGAAGACTTAACATGCCCTCTTAAAATTTTAAGTGTATAATACAGCGTTCTTGATTGTTGTTACAGAGATCTCTAGAGTTTCTTCGTCTTGCTTCGTTGAAACATTTCACCCATTGGTTAGCATTTCCCGTCCTCCAGCCCCTGGCACCACCATTCAGCTCTGATTCTGTGAATCTGACTATTTAAATGCCTCATGTAAGTGTCATCTTTTTTTTATATCTTGGGTTTCCCAGGTGGCACTAGAGGTCAAGAACCTGCCGGACAGTGCAGGAGACATAAGAGATGTGGGTTCAATCCCTGGGTCAGGAGGATCCCCTGGGGGGGGACATGGCAACCCACTCCAGGGGCGTTTGTACCCCCATGAGGGCCAGGTTCCAGATGGGGGCTGCCCGAGTAGGGGGTAGAGCCCCAGGCAAGGAAGGCAGCTCCCTTCCACTGCGGGTAGTTTCCAGACAGACACAGCTGAGAGCCGGCAGCAGCCAGCATTCCCGGCATTTGGTGAAAGGAGCCCCTCAGTCCTAAAGAGGTGGCTGGGCTCACATCATCTGTGGTAGCAGGACTGGGCTCAGACAGTCTTGCTCTCTTGTTCTAATATTCCTGTAACACCATGGCAGGGCTAAAATGATGGATGGATGGAGAGGGGAGCCAAAGAGTAGGTTGGACAGGTTCAACAGAAGGAATGAGAGGCAGCGGAGTTTAAGACAAGTCATCTTTTACTGCACAAGCAAGGGTCCAGAAGAAGAAATGGCACAGGGGAGATATGGCTAATAGCGGAGATTTGGACTTTCTTACTATTTGGGGGCAAGGACCCCCTGGTCTCTAACTCCCATGGTAACATGACAGAGTAGGAAGGGCAGTAACATATACAGCTCTTGACTCTGAAGAGGACTGTATGTGGTCGGGCTTCACCCTGTGTTATACAAAAGGAGTACCTAAGAAAGTATACAACCAGTGTAGAGTCTTAAGACTCAAGATGGTGGTGGTCAGCAGTGATAAATTCATAGGTAGAGCAGTAAGCACGCACCTCAGCGGCATCAAGTGGAGCTAGCTCCTTCACAATTTAAGAACACGGAATCGCAGCTTTTCTTTCCGTAACCTGGAGAAGTTCTGCTTTCCAGATACGAACGGAGCCTTCTGCTTGGGCTTCCGGTGCGGACGTGACAGCCCCGTGTGCGGCACACCTGTTGGCCAGGACCCGCAGCGTCACCTGCAGCAGGGTGACCCTGCCCAGCCCCGCCAGGCAGAAGAGGGCTCCAGAACCCCTCACCACCTCATCACGGTGCAGCTGGTGTATTTGCTGCCATGTCTGTTTTTGCGGTAGATGGCCTCTCCTTTTTCTCTCACGGTTACCTGAGTTTGCATTCCAGGACACTGATATCAAGGTGGATCCATGTGTCCTGTCCTTGTCATGCTGGATTCCATTTTGAGTGAGGGTCTGAAGCTATTTTTTTTTTCCAAGTTTCATGAAATAGTCTGCATGTACCAACTAGGGTCTGCAGCCCTGCTTATTGCAACCATTTAGAGGGAAAATTATCTGAAAAGTGGCAGATGCATCATCAGCTTGAAGACCAAAAGGGAAATGTCCAGTAAGGCAAATTGATCCCACGTGCAGATCTGTTTCTAAAACATCAGCCACCATTCCGTGTGTCAGTCCTGGAGTGCCTGGAGCTTTTAGTTGGTGAGTCTTGGAGCAAGTTCACAGGCAACCATCATTTTGCATCTTGCAACAGCGGTACAGCTACATTGCCACTTCCATGCCCTCATCAGCTGACTGGCCTTAAGGCTGACTGATAAAGACGCGAATGATGCAGAAGTCTAACCCCAGGAGAGAGCACAGTACCCTAAGGGAACTTCAGCATCTCCTTAGGCTGGACTGGCAAAGACCCCGGAGTAGCACAGGCCTCCGGATGCTGCAGTGCTGGGGGCACCTGGAGAGGGACGGTTTTTAAGTGAACATTTTTTAGGCACCTGTTGAGTTTGCTCTCTCTGCACTCCTTTCCTGTTACCAGCACCCTCTTCCTTTGGGGAGGGGCTTCCCAAGTGGCACTGGAGGTAAAGAACCCACCCGCCAAAGCAGGAGACATAAGACATAGGTTCGATCCCCGGGTGGGGAAGACCCCCGGAGGAGGGCATGGCAACCCACTTCAGGATTCTCGCTGGAGAATCCCCTGGACAGAGGAGCCTGGTGGGCCATAGTGCATGGGGTTGCAGAGCTGGGCGCGACTGACGCGCCGCAGCACAGCGCCTCTGGGGAACTTCGTTTCCCGTTTCACGGGCCATGACGTGCACTTCCCCAGCTCTCACTGGCTCCTGTGGGCACCCGCCTCAGTCAGCTACCCCCGTCGAGGGGCCTGCCCTGCCCGCACATCTCAAGTCTCTCAGGCCTCCCTCAACCCCTCCCTCCCGGGAGCCCCAGCACGATCTTATCACTGCTTTAGTCCCTTCCTGACAATTTATTATTTGAAACCAGTCACCCGTTTATGACCCCGCTTCCACCTACTGCGAGAAGTCCCCGCACAGGGCCCTGTCCTGCACTGCCTGCTCCTGACAGAGCCCGGCCAGGCCCAGCGCGTGCTCACAGCAGGTGAGCGAGCCTGCCTCCGCTCTCCCAGCGTGCGTGGGAAGGCGGCTGGGCCGCAGAGGCCGGAACTGCCTGACCCTTGGCACTCCTGAGGCCTAGCTTGTTCAGCAGCTCCTTTGATTCTGGGAGTTACCTAGGAACCTAAAAAGCAGGGTGGGGGCAGGGAATTTTCAGGGTTTTATTAGCCAGTTTTTCTGTCTGCACCCAACAGAAGCTTGATAAAACTGCACTCGAAGTTACTATGTTCAAAGCCTTCCCCAATAGCGGGGGGCAGCTGCTCGGGACAGGAAGTCGTCTTGGCACTCTGCGACGACTCGGGGTGGGGAAGGGTGGGATGGGGGGGTGGTAGGGAGGCGCAAGGTGGGGGGGAGTACGTGTATACTTAAGAGCTGGTTCGGGGCGTCCCAGGGGGCTCAGTGGGTAAGAATCTGCCTGCCAAGCAGCAGACATGGCTTCGATCCCTGGTCTGGAAAGATCCCCTGGAGAAGGAAATGGC
Source organism: Cervus canadensis (assembly GCF_019320065.1). Lineage (NCBI taxonomy): Eukaryota > Metazoa > Chordata > Mammalia > Artiodactyla > Cervidae > Cervus > Cervus canadensis. The sequence continues at coordinate 97,181,322 of NC_057389.1, forward strand.
AACTGCAGTATTCCTGCTTGGGAAACCCCATAGACTGGTGGGCTACAGTCCATGGGTTGCAAAGAGTCAGACGCAACTTAGTGTCTAAACAGCGGCAGCAGCATAGCTCATTCACGCTGTTTTACAGCAGAAACCAACACTGTAAACCAGTTATCCTCCAATTAAAATTTTTTAAAAACCTTCTGAATATTTAAAATAACTAATAAATAAATACATATATTGTATCTCATCAAGTGGAAGTATGGCAACTTCCTAAGTAATCTTTGTCAGATTCTCCTAGTTTTCTGCGGTTACAAACAACACTACCAGGAACACCACTGTTATCACCTTTTTCTGCACCTGGACTTATGTTCAAGGATGACTTCTCAGGGTTGGAACTGCTGGGGTGGACAGATGGCATGAGCACTTTAAAGGAGCTTACTACCTTTTTCAAAATTTCTTCCCACAGAAAGAGCTGTACACCAGCCCACCTCATCATGCTGCAGTGAGCACTTTCACTTACCTTTGTTGATCTGACCAGCACAATCACCTCACTTTGATTCTATTTTGGACTTCTCCGACCACTAAAGAGAGGGAACCCCCTGCCCCCACGCACGTCCTGTGCATTCTCAGCCAAGACTTTATGGGTCTTATATTCTTCCCTTCCCTGTGCCCTATATACATGGCTTCATCAGAGTAACCAAGCCTTTTAATTCCATCACAGGACAGGCTTCCTCCCTGAAGGCTGCTCTCTCCGGCTCTTCTGAGCGCTTCAGCCTCTCCAGGCCTGACCCTCTTCCAGCCTGTGGCTGAGTGGGAGGTCACTGACGAGACGCACGTTCCAGGCTCCTGGCGTGTCTCCGTTTGAGGCCCTTCACAGTGTGGCACCAACAGGAGTGAGGGGTGAACGTGCCAGAGCACACGCATCCCCACAGTAAAAAGCGAAGCTAAACAAGACCCAGAGAACTGCACTGACAGTAAACCTCGGGGTTTTAAGTAAAACATCTGAACTGCTAAGGACCTAAAGTGTCCTTGAGTTATCTGGTTTCCTCTCATTAGACATAGGACATGGATGAGCCACAGGGGAGAGACCGGCGGCCCTGGGTGATGTCAGTGCTAATTTTCTATCTATCATCAAGAAGTAAAAGTCACTCTGAGGGAAACCAAACCAAACACCCCCACCACCAATGTCCGTTAAGCAAGCAGCTAAATCACAAGACTGCCGAACCAAGCGGCTGTGCACGGCCCACCGCCTACCTTGCTGGCACGGCCATGTGAAGTAAAGCACATGGGCAGTTTCCATACTAGCAAAATACTTTTATTATTTTATAGTGATAAAACAGGAAAGTAAAGATTTCTTTTTGGTGTATACCAGAGTTAAGGAAGTAAAAGAATAAGGGAATTAATAGAATTTTTATGTACTTTGATGACAGTAAAAAGTTAACAATACCAACTGTTTGCCATAAAACTTATAGCCCCCCAAACACATATATAAAGGATCATAGTTTTAAAATCTATAAAAGTAAAAAATATACAGTCAGAAGCTCTAACACTTACTCCATCTTTAATATAAAATTGTAAACATTTATTTACACAAAGCAAGTGTGTATAACAAAAGTCCGAGCACCCTTTTCTTTTGAGTCATGGCTCCTGGAAGATGGGGTTTGCACTGAAGTGGAGTTGTCTCCTTCCCTGACTACCCAAAAACCAGATTCATAAATAAAGCCACTGGCAGCTCCCAGGGGACCCCAAGCATCACATTATTGCTCTGACACTGCAGCAGGAGAGAGGCCTGCTGTCTGTCTAGGTGGCCCCAGGACTGAGGCAGGGGCAGCCCTCCCCACAAGGCGGGCAGAGGTGTGAGTGCCGAGGACAGAGGCGAGCGGCAGCCAGAGGGAGACCGGGAGAGGAGCAGGCACCCACCACCAGCCTCCAGCCCGCTGTTTTTGGTAAAAAAAAAAAAAAAACCCACTGAAGTCACCCTCTTCCCCTTCAGACCGGGGAACTCACTCGGAGGGCGGCGTCTTCACTGGCTTTATGATTCATCCCTTTCTCTGAGCTATATTCAGCCTCTGGGGAAGGCCGGGAGGGCGATAAAGGGAAATGGCCCTAACGCCACTCATGGTGGCAAATGGCTACTAGAGAAGACCTGAGGGTCCACGCACCCCCATGAAAGGCACTGCTGGTGCAAAGTAACGACCAATGTGTGCACAACCCTTCATCCCCTCAACGCCACTCAAGCTGGTTGTGTGAGCATTTTTCTTGGCTCAATTCTTTACATATGATACTCTTTGAATTACCCATTTTGAAACTCCAGGGAAATAAAAATGGGGTTGTGATTTCGCCAGAGATCATTCTGCATATAAGCCACTCTTTTCAGTGTACTATTTTCCCTCCAATATTCCATTTGAAAGAGTTTCACCCTATGCTTACCATTTTGCTTTTGCTGTATTGAAGTGCTCTCTCCGTCTTCACTCTCCACGAACAGCCCACAGGTAATACTACGTGGACTCTTAGCTTAGTCAAGACCTAAACAGTCATAGACCTTAAAAGAGAAATTCACTTGAATTTTGAGAAAGGATGTATTAGTGTTACAAAGCAATTCTCTCTAAAAAGTGCAAGTCATCTGAAGAGGCAGTGGCAGCAGCAGTAGAATGGAGTGGGACCCCTTCCTCTGGCCTGTGTCCTTGTTTCTCCTTCCCCCGAACTTCTGTTTTCTGGGGAGGGGATACCCACCTCCTTACAATGCTAGGGTTCCCTGGGGAATTCGAATGACTCTTTTCCTCTCCAATCTAGTAAATTAGTGCCATAATGAGGTTTTCCACTTGGGCTGGAGAAATAAAGAACAGGAGGCAGAAAGAACGGTTATGGGATATGAAGATAGGGTGAAGGAAAAGACATCTGTGCACAACTCAACAATGATCACCTTCCTAACACACTAAATACGCGTCTCCAGAGGAAATGCAAAAGGTGGGAAGTCACAACAGAAGAGACACAGGAACTCCAGTTTGCATTTCAGCCTTTAGCCTGGGGTCCTGCTCTGAAAACACGGGAGGAAGGATTCCTCAGCCCAGGTCCTCCTAAATGCCAAGCTGGAAGAACAGCATTCTGGGAGAAGGCAGGGCTGCTGTAACGACCACATCTCTGCCACTAGCTCTGCTCCTCACGGCATCCTGTTCCTTTTTGGCACATGCAATTTTCCAGTGAGCCTCCCTCTGTCCTGAAAGCTGACAAAGAGCAGGAATAAAAAAGGCTCTTAATCAAAAGGAAACCCTAAGTTTCCAATGCCACTTATGGATTTTAACCACCTACCCTAATCTGTTTTAAAACCTTAAAACCTTTAAAAAATCTTTTCTATGCTACAAATTGCAAATAGTTCCGCTATAAAGTTTCAACAAAAATCTGTCCCAACACTGGGCCAAGTGGAGAAATCTTGGATTAGATCAAAATGATAGCACAGATTTTTATAAACCTGGCATCGTGGGGTTTTACTTTTGGTTTTTTGGTCTTCTGGATAAAAAACCACCTGTAGAACCCTGTCCTGCTGTTCCAACCCCAGACAGTGACACCAGCAGATGGGGTGGGGCCAGCCCAACATACCAACTGCTGGCTGGGAGCTGTGGGCCCCGCGGGCTCCGGGAGGACCAGGCCTCAGCTCCGTGGCTCCAGCTCTGCCCAGCTCCCTGGGCTGCGGGCTTTTGGTCCAAAGTAGTTACTCTTTCTTGAATCTGAGAACAAAAATATAGGCTGTATGAACACTGAAAACACCACAAATCCTCCTGCTACTGAGGCCCAAGGAGGTCGTCCAGATCGTTCATCCACTCCTCGGAAGTCCTGTTCTTCAGCAGGGAGTCGATCAGGTCGGCGTCCCCAGCCATGCTGGCCAGCCCGCCGCTGCCCGGCTGCCCGCTGTAGGCGAAGGGCAGCTCCTGGCCTGTGGTCCGCACGGGGTAGGCCTGAGCACAGTGCAGGCCTGCCCGGCCGCCCATGGCTGGGGCAGGGCTCTGGCTGAAGGCCCCCAGCTCAGGCCCCGCCGGGCTCAGGCCTGACAAGCCCGGCTGCGGGGCTCCCTGGGGAGGTGCCGGGGCAGGGCCACTGGTCCTCTGCTGTGCGTTCCCAGCGGGTAGCATGGGCCCTGCCACAGCTGCTGAGCTCATGGGGGCCATGGGCCTGCTGGGCATCGCCTGCGAGAACTGCGGGCTGGACATTTTCAGGTGGGCCTGCTGCAGGTGGAAACTGGAAGCCGCAGTGAACGGGCTTACGGTGCTGTTTCCTGGGGGCTGGCCGCTCAGGCTTGGCATTCCCTGATGTTGCCATGTGGAATTCTGGCTTCCCATGGCTGCTGATACCCTTGGGACCTGTGGCTTAGTTAAACCCGAGTTCAGAGTCCCCTTACTGTGCTGCTGGGAGAGACCAGAGCTCCCCAGAGAGTTCTGTCCATAGGCAGCTGAAACCGAGGTGTTCTGGCCCACGCTGGTCTGCCGTGGAATGTGGGCATGTCCGTTGGTGGCCTGTGGTGGAGGCTGGGCAACTATCTGGGTTATGCCGGAAGTCATGCCATAGAGGCTGCTCTGTGGCATGCTTTGGGAGCCAGTGAACTGAGCCACACTCCGGTCCTGCTGGCCTGAGTTTGAGGGGAGAGAAGAAACCGAAGTGTGTCCAGGGCCCATCGGCATCAGATTTCCAGCCTGAGGGAACACTCGAGGACAGCTGGAGTTAGATGGACCCAAGTTGTTCACGCCAGGCATGGCAGAAGAGGACCCTAGAAGACAGAGGAAATTCTGTCAGCCAAGCCAGCATTTCTTCATCACCACTATGGAGATACATCTAAGAACCAAGCAGCAACTGCTATCCTACAGGCATGAAAGGCAAAGTCAGTGCTCTGATACCTCACCAGATACCTCACGATCAGTGGAACCTTAATGAAGAGAGCCCTGGGGGCCACAGGTTCCCCACAGGGTGGAATGGAGGCCCGTCTGGAGCAATAAGGAGATTAAGACAGGTATATTAAAATTAAAAAAAAAAAAAAAAAGGCACAGAGGAAGGGGCAAACTCTGTGGCTAAGACATGGGGAGAGTGTCTGGGATAAAAGGAAGAGATGGTCCTGGCCAGATTCAGAGGAGCTGCAGCCCCCATATGAAGAGACAGGGTTGTAGAGCCGCAGGGTAACTGGACTGTGATTGGCTTAGACCAAGCTGGCCAGGGACTGACAGGATCACTCGGATGAGGCCCACACAATGCGGTACTGCGGGGTGGGGAGGGAGGCAATCAGAAGACGTGTGCTGAGCATCCGCTCTGTGGCGGAGGCCATGCTGGGGAGACAGAGGCCCTGTCCTCGGGGAACCTGCTACGTGGGGCTCTGTCTAAAGCCTCCGGTGCACGGTGGCAGCACTGAGGTGTTTCTGTGTGTGCAGGAGAGGGGTTGTCCAGCAGCTGGCCATGACCGAGTACACTTTGTTTCTCCTCTTCTGCTTTCCCTTAGCACCTAACTAAAAACTGAGTTGAAAAAGAGAGAAATGCTGAAATAATCCACTTCTTTCCCACTGATTACACACAACAACATTAAATGGGACTAAGGCAGGAAAGCTGGCCAAGGTTCAGCCTCTGAGCAGCCCACAGACTACAATCCCCTGGTCCCTGTTAGCATAACATGAAATCCCACTCAGTCTCCTCTGGAATGCACAGCTGTGGTCAACTTCACTGGGACATGTTATAGCAAGAATCACTGACCAAGGAAAGTGCAGGTTTTAAAGATATTCCAAGAGCTAGGAATGGCCTAGACTTTTCTGCATCTATAAACTGAGCGCTCTCTGCATTTCTAGAGCAACAGCCCGAGCAATGCTGGTCAGGTTCTCTCACATATCTGAGACACGACAGCTGAAACCTCAGAATGCTTCCTGCCCCCACCAGATCAACTGGCTGCTGCTGATACCAACATGAGTAGACGGAAAGAAGAAAAGCAGCAAAAGGTCACAGGAGCATTAAGTCTCTCCTTATCTGGAAAATAGGACAGGGTCATTTTTTAAACAGACACATTAACAGGAGAAGCAAAGAACTTTCTTAAGAATTACAGAAGCCACTTCCTATGGATAAGATAACTTTCAACTAAAAATAATTTTGCCTTAAACGACTATACAGCCAGGGACCCAGCCAAAGCACTTAGCCAAAGCAGCATGCTTCTGTCTTTCTTCTCTGGCTGACCTACAGGGCAACCAGAGAGCAAGGCTCCTCACGCAGACTGAAGCGACGGAGCACACACATCCATTTAGCACCTATAATGGAAAGCTGAGCAGACAGCAGAAAGTCAGCATGAGGGAACATCTGCTCAGCGCCTGCCTTCCCCTGCCCCACACCATCGTCTCAAACACTCCTCACCTGTGAACTGTCCAACCTGTTGTGGGAAGGTGCTCTGTGTTGGGTCTTGATATTGGGGTGGTGGGCGGGTCAGATGGCGCTGAAACTGCTGCTTCTCCTAAAAAATGCCAAGATCAACAGAGAAAAAGACCCACATAAAACAAAAACACAGCAATCAGAGTAAACTGTCCAAGTTTGTTACTCAGAGGGACTCCTGTGGAGATAACATTCATAATCTCATTTGGGGGATTCTTAATATGTACAGTATGTACAGTATGACACGGAGTGATGGGGCACATCGAAGGAGCCGCAGAAAGGAATGAAGTTCTGATGCATGCGACGATACGGCTGAATCCCGAATGCATTCATATGAAATGCCTCACACAGGCAAATCAATAGGGATAAAAAGTAGATCCGTGGTTGCCTAGGCTCAGGAAGATGAAGGAAGAACTTTTAATGGGTACAGGGTTTCTTTTAGGTATTGTTCTAAAACTGGTTATGGTGATGGTGCATAACTCACTGAAAACCATTTGAACTGTATACTTTAAATGGGTGAATTGTATGTCATGTGAATTTTATCCCCCCCAAAGCTGTTATTTAATACACAGTGAAACTGAGGCAGTAATGTGGGTTTTAAAGTCATCCTTATTTAACTTTATCCTCTGGGTAACTAGTTCTCTTCTGTCTTAAGGATTGTTATTTAAAGTCCTGAGAATTCCTGTAACCTTGGAATCTGCAGAGTACAATCTGGTGACCAAGGGGGCAAACAAACTGCAGAACTAGGAGGGGGTTGTCAGTCCTAATTCTTGAATCCCAGGACCTCTGGGATGTCTTCATTTCCCTACTTTGTTCTGCCTTACAGCAAACTCTACAGCAAAGCTGGATCTCACAGAAAATTGATGGATCAGTGAGCTCAGTGCTTTGGTACCTGCTGGAAAAATGGTTCTAATACATTTAGATTCCACCTTCATTAATCCCCACTAAGTGACATAAAACTGCTCTGACCCAGGCTACCACTGTCTGAGAAAGACCACACTCCTATTCCCCAGAGTACTCTCAAACCAGACAATCACAAACCCACATACATATACACTGGAGCCCGCAGCCGCTGCGGTGACCTGGGAGGCAGGCAGACACGGGAAGGGGTGCGGGTGGGTTTCTCCCGCCTTTCTCTTTACCTGTTCTGCCAGAAGGTGCTGTTGCCTCTGCAAAAACTGCTGTTGCTGCAAATGCTTCTGTTGTTGCTCCCTCTGTTTCTGTTGGTCCAAAAGCAACTGATGCTGCTTCATTACAGCTGCCTGCTGCTGGCTACTGAGATAGGAGGTGCTACTGTGAGTGCTGGCCACAGAGACGGCAGGTGGCTGAGTCCCCACGCTGGCAGCCTGGGTTGGAACAGGGACACTGGGAGGGTTCTGGTCCTGTCAACAGAGACAAGGGGGTCTCAAGTCAGGTGGGACACAGTGAGGACTATAAGCCCTGATCAGAGCGGACGAGCTCTGCTGAGTGAAAGCCTGGCTCCAGGTTCTCTTCCGAAGCCTCTGCTTTTTTGGCACGTGACTCCAGAGCAACAGCCCCAACACCTGAGTGTCCGGGCACGGCGACGAGCAGTGAGTGGCTGAGTGTTAGCCTTGTTTCCTACATTCACCAGCGGCTTAAACTTGCATATTCCAAAAGCAACTGTGGCTCGTAAATGCTCCCTTACTGGAATGCATGGGACCAGACAGGCCCCCAGGGAAGGATTAATGAGGGACCCTGGCTCATGGAGAGGCTACGCTCTGAGTGTGCAAACCGTGGGCCCCTGGTGGCAGGGCTGTCCTTGAACCAACAGAAATTACATGGTTTGTCCACCTATGTACAGCATTTTCTGGGAACAGACTGTCTGGCTTCTGTCAGATTTGTTGTTGCTTAGTCACTGAGTTGTGTCCAACTCTTGCAGTTCCATAGACTGTAGCCCACCAGGCTCCTCTGTCCATGTGGCAATATAGTGGCTGAAGTAAGTAGAAGGATGAACATACACACATACATTCTTCTACTGAGAGATGCTTAGACTGCTTTCACTTTTTGGCTATTAGGAATAATCATACAATGAATGTCTTGTATATAGCATTTTTCTTTTTTTTGTATTATTTCTTGCAGGGGTATAATGTGTCAACGTTTACAAACATTTTTATGGCTTATGAAAACTATATAATGTCAAATTACTTTCTGAAAGCACTGTGCCCATTTACACATCGTTACTACTATCTGCAACATGTCAATTTCCTCAGCTATTACTAGCATTGAGTTTTTCTATTTTTAAAATATTCAGTTCAGTCGCTCACTTGTTTCTGACTCTGAAACCCCACGGACTGCAGCACACCAGGTTTCCCTGTCCATCACCAACTCCCAAAGCTTGCTCAAACTCATGTCCATTGAGTCAGTGATGCCATCCAACCATCTCATCCTCTGTCGTCCCCTTCTCCTCCCACCCTCAATCTTTCCGAGCATCAGGGCCTTTTCCAATGAATCAGTTCTTCACATCAGGTGGCCAAAGTACTGGAATTACAGCGTCAGCATCAGTTCTTCCAATGAATATTCAGGACTGATTTCCTTTAGGATGGACTGGTTGGATCTCCTTGAGTCCAAGGGACTCTCAGAGTCTTCTCCAACATCACAGTTCAAAAGCATCAATTCTTCAGTGCTCAGCTTTCTTTATAGTTCAACTCTCACATCCATACATGACTACTGGAAAAACCATAGCTTTGACTGGGCAGACCTTTGTTGGCAAAGTAATGTCTCTGCTTTTTAATATGCTCTCTAGGTTGGTCATACTTTTCTTCCAAGGAGCAAGTGTCTTTTAATTTCATGGCTGCAGTCACCACCTGCAGTGATTGTGGATCCCCCAAAAAAGTCTGTCACTGTTTCGTTTCCTCATCTATTTGCCACGAAGTGATGGGACGAGATGCGATGACCTTAGTTTTCTGAATGTTGAATTTTAAGCCAACTTTTTCACTCTCATCAAGAGGCTCTTTAGTTCTTCACTTTCTGCGATAAAGTTTGTGTCATCTGCATATCTGAGGTTATTGATATTTTTCCCAGCAATCTAGATTCCAGCTTGTGCTTCATCTAGCCTGGCATTTCTCATGATATACTCTGCATATAAATTAAATAAGCAGGGTGACAATATACAGCCTTGACGTACTCCTTTCCCAATTTGGAACCACTCTGTTGTTCCATGTCCAGTTCTAACTGTTGCTTCTTGACCTGCATAAAGATTTCTCAGGAAGCAGATAAGGTGGTCTGGTATTCCTATCTCTTGAAGAATTTCCCACAGTTTGTTGTGATCCACACAGTCAAAGGCTTTGGCATAGTCAATAAAGCAGAAGGAGATGTTTTTCTGGAACTCTTGCTTTTTTGATGATTCATGGATGTTGGCAATTTGATCTCTGGTTCCTCTGCCTTCTGTAAATCCAGCTTGAACATCTGGAAGTTCTTGGTTCACGTACTGTTGAAGCCCGCCTTGGAGAATTTTTAGCATTACTTTGCTACTGTGTGAGGTGAGTGCAATTGTACAGTAGTTTGAACATTCTTTGGCATTGCCTTTCTTTGGGATTGGGGTGAAGACTGACGTTTTCCAGTCCTGTGGCCACTGCTGAGTTTAAAATGTTAGTGTGTTACAAATACACAAAGGTACATTCACTGCAGCCTTTTACTTACAGTAGTGAAAGGAAGGAGATACCTCACGGCACCATGACAAAACAACTGCCATACAATTGTTATAAAGTCACACCACTATCAGCTAAGTGTCAGTGGGTCCATCTATGTGGAAGATGTGGAGGACAGTCCAGGACATACTGCAATAAAGAAAAGGCAAGTGCTAGCTCTGAGGAAGTCTGGGAATACTGTTTGTTTACTCTTCTGGGGGTGGGGGGGTAGACATTTTAGAACGTGAATGTGAGTAGAAATGCAAACAATGATCATGATAAAATGGTACTCAACATTCTCCACCCTTCAGAGCCAAGTGATTCTGCCAGGCTTGACAGCCTTAAGTAAATAACCATGGAGTTTAGACCTGTTAGGAAGCAGCATTCACCTAAATGCTATAAGCTTACTAAAACTTATGGCATTTTGAACACATGTATCTGAAAGTTTGTTCAAAAAAGAAAAAAAGCAGAGCCTCTAAGGACATTAAATGTGATCTTTACCTTCAAAACATTGCCACAAATGATTTAAGTTGTATGGCATTAAAAACACTAGACCAAGTGCAAGGGATTCTATCCTATTTTATTGAGAATCAATCCCGGTTTGCTTGATCGAGTTTCATTCCCAAGGGCGTTGAAGGTCAAAAAGCAGCCGCTCACTTCCTCCCTTTGTTCCCCAGCTATCTGGGGCCTGAAAAGCCACTCGGTGGGTGGGTGTGAATGCAGAGTATTGGAGCAAAGACCCATGCTCACCTGGCTAGGTGCAACCAGTGATCGGAAGGGCATATTTCCTGGCTTTGGTTTTATCAGAAATAAGGAGCTCTGCTCACTGCTAAGATGAGGCAGCTGCTGGGGAAGATAAGCCATCAGGGCTGGCTTGTTCTGGCCAGCCCCAGGGCCGCCTTGTCCACAGTCTGCTTTGTAGTGAGAAAGGGGCTTGGTGTTGCCATAGTCCAGCACCGAGCCTTGGCTAGCCACAGGGTTCTGATTCAAGTTACTTGGCGGCTGGTGGCTCAGCAGGCTCACATGGCTGGGCTGGAGGTAGGGGCCTCCAGGTCGAGGGGAGCTCTTGTTGACACTGGGCATCATGAGCAGTTTGGAGGTGGTGAAGTCTTGCTTGTAACCAGGAGGGCTGGCCGGCTTTTCCATGGGATAAGGGGCGTTTAAGGGACTGTGGGCAGGGCCTGTCTGCTGCCACGTAGACATCTGGCCTGGAGCGGGTGCTGGGGCAGCCTGCTGCGGGTTCTGGAGCATCTGCTCACGCTTCTGCTTGGCAGCAATCTGCTGGAGTTGGTGGGCAGAGGACAGCTCTGAGCCTCCGCCTGGGCCCTGGCTAGGCAGCACCACACTGGAGAGGGCTCTTTGTGCATTCTGGGCCTGGGCTGATGCCGGCATCAGGCTGGGACTGGGACTGTCCACCCCAGGCTGACCAGCGGTGTGGAAGAGGGGCTGGGAGCCCCCGAGGCTGGGTGAATCTGTGGTCACAGGGCCAGATGAAGGCCCCATAAAGGTCTGTCCTGCAGACCCAGCCCTCACTTGTGGAGAGCCTAACTGTTCCTGTTCAAAGGCCGCTGGAGAGAATTCTGTCTTAATATTAATGTCCTGTGCCAAGGGGGTCTGTGTGGCAGAACCAGAAGACTCTGGGTCCTTCTTCTCTTCAAAGTCCTCATTGAACAGATCCTTCATGTCTTCATCAGGCACTGACCTGTTCAGCTCCTCAATGAGCTCCTTCCACTCCTGCTCATTGAGGTTGAGGTCAGGCATGAGGTTGCCTTGAGAGATGGAGCCTCCGGCCCCTGAAATCATGCAAGGCAGGTCATCCATGGGCTCCTGTTTCAGTTCTTTATTCAGGCTCAGGGGAAATGACTCACTAGTGTTGCTGCCTCCATTCAAGTGGAGGCTCGAGTCTGCCAGACACTTCTTACTGATGGAGTCCAGCCCCAGTGCGTGCTTCCCAGTGGCCTGCAGGGCTTCAGGGCCAGGCTTGTCGGGCTGGCCGAGCGGGGAAGCCGGGGGCAGGCCGTTGGAAGAGACGGCGGCTCCCAGAGAGGCCTCTCGGCGCGTCTTCTTGTGCCCAGGAAAGAAATCTCCGTAGCCATTCTGCTGATCACCATTTTGAGGGGATGTGGCATTGTCGAGATTCCTCTTTACCGTATCATGGAGATGCTGAAAAACATGAAAAAGAGTGACTCGTGTATACAGCACCACGTATGTGAACCCCTCTACTTCTGATGGTGACTTAAACCACGGTGGTCTGTACCCCCTGGAGCACTCTCCTGCTGGTTCTGCTCGCCTAGTTTACACTCTCCACTTCTGGGAACACACACCCATTTCCCCTCCAGAGCTGTCTTCCCCTTCTCCTTTCCTGTGGCCTTGCTTGAATCAGGACTAACTCAGCTGTGGCTAAGCAACCCAGCTGCAGTCAGTGAGTCAATCCCTGGACATACGCAGCTCTTTTTGTAGGACACAAGCCTGAAGCGGCCCAGAGTCATCTAATCTAAGGGTGTGCCTGATAGTGGAGCTGATAAGAAAGAGCCACAGAACACACACACACACACACACACACACATTCCTGAGAACATCACAGGACACACACACACACACATTCCTGAGAACATCATTTGAGTTCCGGTATCTAGGTTATGCCTAAGACCAGCCATCCCCCTGGACTTTTCACTTATGGGAACCAATGAATTCCGCCTTACGTTTAAGATGGTTTAACTTGGATTTCTGCTGCTCTTGGCTGAAGGAGACTGGCCAGTGCAGGTGGGACCTTGTCGGGGGCTGACCACATGCTCCAGGCCTCGTCTCAGTGCACAGTGCTTTCACGCCCTCCCGAGTCTTTCCAGGTGCCCTGCCGGCTCCACCCTTCTCTCCAGGCCAGGCTGCTTCCTCATGCGCCTCACAGATCCTCTGCCTTTTGTCCCACTCTCCTCCCCACCAACCCTGAGCGCCTTCCACCCACTGAACCCAGTCACCAGCCCTCACAGACCCTACCACTTCTGACTAAGACTGTTAATTCCAATACAGTCACATCTGCCTGGCATTGTTACTTACCTCCCTTGTTCTCCTCAACTGCATTTGTTCAGCTAACCTTATTAAGAGTCTACCATGCGTCAGGCACAAGTGCTGTGGGGCTATCAAGACAAATGAGGTGGTCCCATGGGCTTCCAATCTGCTAGGACATGGCCACAGAATAAGATAAACACTCTATGCAAGCAGTAGAGCGATAAGCGCCCTGAGAGCTCAAGGACAGGCGTTTCCCAGAGAGACGTGGTGTGACCTTTCCGTACTTCCCCAGCTCTGTTTTCAGCTGCCAGGACTCAGCTCCTCCCCTAACAGAGGCCCCGACACTCAGCCTCTAAACATGGCTGCTCCTCTCCTACGTTTACTTCCGTTACATCTTTTATCCTTTCTCCCCCATTCTCAACTCCACACCCCCAACTAGCCCTAAGCATCTATACAGTGCTATTTACAAAGTTCCAAATAACAGCTTTCAATATTATCGTTAAGCAGGCTTCAGAGAACAGCACAGGACACTCTGCGCTGCTGTCTTCCGCTGCAGAGAAGGACCACAGTGACCCCCGGCACCCACTCTATGAGGCTGAATGCAGAAGCACCTGATCCCCAGGTGGGAGTGGGGGGCAAAGGGGGCCAAGGGCACCAGCTCTCGGCAAGAAACTACCTGTAGACACACACGTGCAATGAGCAAGAAAATAAGGAGGATAATTTTATCAATCTCTGAGTTTCAATGTTCCATTCCCTCTCCTTCAAGATTTGTTATTTAACTGTTAAAGCTGACTGCACAGTGTTCTGTAAATCCTGGCTAAGTACTTCTTTATTTATTTTTTAATTTATTTTCATTTGTTTATTTTTCCATTTATTTTTATTAGTTGGAGGCTAATTACTTTACAGTAAGTACTTCTTTAAATAGATAGTGGGGTACTTAAGTTAGCTCAGAAAAAGTTAGAAATGCTGAATAAATGGAACTGTAGGTCAGCGGTATAAGCAAAACATGATCCTAAGACCCAACTCAAGAACACAGCCCCTGTGTACAAAGGACACATATCTCAAGACAGTAAGCTTATGACAAATTCACAGTCAGTATAATATTCAATGGTAAGAAGCTGAAAGCCGTCCCACTAATTCTGGAATAAGACAGGATGCTCACTCTCATCTCTTCTATTCAACACAGTACTGAACGTCCTAGCTACAGAAATTAGGCAAGAAAAGGAAATAAGAGGTATCCAGATTGGAAGAGGAAAGGTACAATTATCATTATATGCAGATGATAATACATACAGAAAACCCTAAATACTTCACACAAAAACTACTAGAACTGATAAATTGAGCAAGGTAGCAGGATACAAGATTAACATACATAAATCAATTGCATTTCTTTATACCAACAATGAAATATCAGAAAGGGAATGAAAAAAAACAAACAAATCACCTTTTAAAATGTGTGCTCAGTCACTCAGTTGTGTTGGACTCTTTGTGACCCCATGGACTTAAAGCCTGCCAGGCTCCTCTGTCCATGGAATGTTTCCTGGCAAGAACACTGGAGTGGGTTGCCATTTCCTTCTCCAGGGGATCTTCCTGACTCATGGATCAAACCTGTGTCTCCTGAGTCTCCTGCATTGGCAGGAAGATTCTTTACCATTAAGCCACCCAGGAAGCCCCAAGAAGTCATAACAGAAGAGGAATGTTTAAAAAACAAACAAACAAAAATCTTTTAAAAAGTAAACCCCAAAATAAAACACTTAGGAATAACCCTGACCAAGGAGCTGGAAGACTTACATGCTGGAAACTACAGAACACTAAAAAAGGAAATTGAAGCTGACGGAAAGAATGGTAAAGTAATCCCATGCTCCTGGACTGGAAGAATTAACATAGTTCAAATGGCCATATGACCCAAAGCAATTTACAGATTTAATGCAATCCCTATCAAATTACCCATGACATTTTTCAAAGAACTAGAATAATCCTAAAATTCATATGGAACCATAAAAGACCCAGAATTGTCAAAGCAATCCTGAGGAAAAAGCTGGAAGCATAACCCTTCCAGACTTCAGATGATACTACAAAGCTATAGTAATCAAAACAGTGTGATACCGGCACAACAACAGACATATGGATTAATGAAACAGAACCGAAAGACCAGAAATAAACCCATACACCTATGATCAATTAATCTTCAACAAAGGAAGCAAGACTATACAAGGGGAAAAAGACAGTTTCTTTAGAAAGTAATTTTGGGAAAATTGGATAGCTGCATGTAAATCAATGAAGTTAGAACAAACCCTCTCACCATACACAAAAATAAACTCAAAATAGTTTATAGACTTAAACATAAGACATGATACCATAAAACTCTCAGAACAGATCATAGGCAAAACCTTCCTTGCTCTAAATTGTACCAATGTTTTCTTAGATTTCCCAAGGCAAAAGAAATATAAATCAAAAGACAAAGCAAAAAACCTCAAATAGGACCTAATGAAACTTACATGGTTTTACATAGCAAAGGAAACCAATAAGAAAATGAAAACACAATCTATATAATGGGAGAAAATATTTGCAAATGATGCTCCCTCAAGGACTTAATTTCTAAAATATACAAACAGCTCATACAACTCAACAACAAAAAACCCAAACAACTCAATCAAAAAATGGGCAGACCTATAAATATTTCTCCAAAATAGACATACAGATGGCCAATAGGCACGTGAAAAGATGCCCAACATGGCTAATTATTAGAGAAATGCAAATCAAAACTACAATGAGGTAGCACTGCACAATGATCAGAATGGCCATCATTTAAAAGTCTACAAATAACAAATGCTGTTGCTGTCCTACACTGCTGGTGGGAATGTAAGTTGGTGCAGCAACTGTGGAGAACAGTATAGAGGATCCTCAAAAAATTAAAAACAGAATTACCATATGATCCAGCAATCCCACTCCTGGCCATATATTCAGACAAAACTATAATTCAAAAAGATACATGTACCCCTATGTTCACAGCTGCACTATTCACGATAGCCAAGTCCTGGAAACAACTTAAATGTCCATCGATGAGTGAATGGATAAAGATGATGTGGGACATATATACAGAGGAGTACTACTCAGCCATAGAGAAGGAACCAATGCCATTTGCAGCAACATGGCTGAGACTGTCATACTAAACGAAGTCCATCAGAAAGAGAAAGACAAATACCAAGTGCTGTCATTTATATGTGGATTCTAATATCCCCTGGAGAAGGAGGAATGGCAGCCCACACCAGTAAGCATGCCTGGGAAACCCCATGGACAGAGCAGCCTGGCAGGCTACATTCCACGCAGTTGCAGAGACTAAACAAAAACAGCCAAACATGACACCAATGAACCTGTCTGTGGAAAAGAAACGGAACCACAGACTGAGGACAGCCTGCTGGCTGCTGAGAGGGACGGGGGCTGGAAGAGGGTGGGCATCGGAGGCTGCGGTTAGCACAGGTAAGTTTTTATATACAGAATGAGTAAACAAGGTCCTGCGGTATAGCACAGAGAACTACATTTAATATCCTGATAAACCAAAACAGAAAAGAAGACAAAAAAGAAGTGTGTATATACATATATATACATAACTGAATCACTTTCTGTATAGCAGTAATTAACACAACACTGTAAATCAACCATACTTCAATTATAAAAATAACACTAACACAGCCCCTACAACACAAGGACATGTGCTTTATTTTCATGTAGGTTTTTCTGCTTCTTGCTGCCACCTAGGGGTAAGGCGGGGGGAAAGGAATCATGATCTTAAAATGGACCCTTCATAACATCCATTGTTTTAAAAGTTTCCTTTGGGGAAAGTAAAATTTATACCCATTTAATTAGTCAGAAGGGAATCAAAATGAGTTGCTAATACTGAAGGGATTTTTTTCTTATTTTTTATTAAAGGACAATTGTTTTACAGAATTTTTCTGTTTTCTGTCAAAACTCAACCAGATTCAGCCATAGATATACATATATCCCCTTCCTTTTGAACTTCTCTCCCATCTCCCTCCCCATTCCACCCCTCTAGGCTGATACAGAGCCTCTGTTTGAGTTTCTTTGTTCAGTTCAGTTCAGTCGCTCAGTCAGGTCTGACTCTCTGCGACCCCACGGACTGCAGCATGCCAGGCCTCCCTGTCCATCACCAACTCTGGTGCCTACTCAAACTCATGTCCCCATTGGGTCAGTGATGCCCTCCAACCATCTCATCCTCTGTCATCCCCTTCTCCTCCCACCCTCAATCTTTCCCAGTGTCAGGGTCTTTTCTAATGAGTCAGTTCTTCGCATCAGGTGACCCAAGTATTGGAGTTTCAGCTTTGGTATCAGTCCTTCCAATGAACACCCAGGACTGATTTCCTTTAGGATTGACTGGCTGGACCTCCTTGCAGTCCAAAGGACTCTCAAGAGTCTTCTCCAACACCACACTTCAAAAGCATCAATTCTTCGGTGCTCAGCTTTCTTTATACTCCAACTCTCACATCCATACATACTATTGAAAAAATCATAGCTTTGACTACATGGACCTGTGTCAGCAAAGTAATGTCTCTGCTTTTTAATATGCTGTCTAGGTTGGTCACAACTTTTCTTCCAAGGAGCTAGTGTCCTTTAATTTCATGGCTGCAGTCACCATCTGCTGTGATTTTGGAGCCCCCAAAAATAAAGTCTGTCACTGTTTCCACTGTTTCCCCATCTATTTGCCATGAAGTGATGGGACCAGATGCCATGATCTTCATTTTCTGAAAGTTGAGTTTTAAGCCAACTTTTTCACTCCTCTTTCACCTTCATTAAGAGGCTCTTTAGTTCTTCTTCACTCTGTCATAAGGATGGTATCATCTGCATATCTGAGGTTACTGATATTTCTCCCGGCAATCTTGATACCAGCTTGTGCTTCATCCACCCCAGCGTTTCTCATGATGTACTCTGCATATAAATTAAATAAGCAGGGTGACAATATACAGCCTTGACGTACTCCTTTCCCAATTTCGAACCACTCTGTTGTTTCACGTCCAGTTCTAACTGTTGCTTCCTGACCTGCATACAGATTTCTCAGGAGGCAGGTAAAGTGGTCTGGTATTCCTATCTCTTGAAGAATTTTCCACAGTTTGTTGTGATCCACACAGTCAAAGGCTTTGGCATAGTCAATAAAGCAGAAGTAGATGTTTTTCTGGAACTCTCTTGCTTTTCTGATGATCCAACGGATGTTGGCAATTTGATCTCTGGTTCCTCTGCCTTCTGTAAATCCAACCTGAACATCTGGAAGTTCACGGTTCATGTATTGCTGAAGCCTGGCTTGGAGAATTTTGAGCATTACTTTGCTAGCGTGTGAGATGAGTGCAACTGTGTGGTAGTTTGGACATTCTCTGGCATTGCCCTGCTTTGAGATTGGAATGAAAACTTGATGTTTTCGAGTCCTGTGGCCACTGCTGAGTTTTCCAAATTTGCTAACATGTTGAGTGCAGCACTTTCACAGCATCATCTTTCAGGATTTGAAATAACTCAACTGGAATTCCATCACCTCCACTAGCTTTGTTCACAGTGATGCTTCGTAAGGCCCACTTGACTTCATATTCCAGGATGTCTGGTTCTAGGTGAGTGATCACACCGTCATGAGTTTCTTAGCCATACAGCAAATTCCTGTTGGCTATCTATTTTGCATATGGTGATGTAAGTTTCCATGCTACTCTTTTCATACATCTCACCCTCTCCTCCCCTTCTCCCCATGTCCATATGTCTATTCTCTATGTCTGTTTCTCCATTGTTGCCCTGTAAGTAAATTCTTCAGTACCATTTTTCTAGATTCCGTATATATGCATTAGAATACGATATTTATCTTTCTCTTTCTAACTTACTTCACTCTGTACAATAGGTTCTAGGTTCATCCACCTCAGTAGAACTGACTCAAAGGCGTTCATTTTTATGACTGAGTAATACTGTGTATACATTGTGTATATGTACCACAACTTCTTTATCCATTCATCTGTTGATGGACATCTAGGTTGCTTCCATGTTCTAGTTACTGTAAATAGTGTTGCAATGAACAACGGGATATATGTGTCTTTTTCAGTTTTGATTTCCTCAGGGTATTGCCTAGGAGTGCAATTGCTGGGTCATATGGTGGTTTTATTCCTAGTTTTAAAAGGAATCTCCATACTGTCTTCCATAGTGGCTGTATCGATTTACATTCCCATCAGGGATTTTTAATTTTATTATATTATTTCTGAAAAATCGTGTGTTCCTCAGTGTCAGGTTTGGGCTGTCTATAAACCTGGGAGCTAAGCTCAGTTTTCTGAAAACAAGCGGGGGAGATGGACACCTAAAAGGTCAACGCACTTGATGAGTCAGCTGGTTGTCTCTGATTAGGAACAGAATCCTTCTTTGTCCTAACAATTATAAAAGCTACCACTCCCTGTTTCAATATCCACATGCAAACAATTGCAAACAAGTTGCAAACAACTTAATTTTGCAATACCAATTGCTTTTAGCCAAAGGGAACACCAGGTCATTTTCTCAACTGCTCACAAAATTTAGCTGGAGTGCTGTATGCAGGTTTGGGAAGTGTGGAATGTGGTGGCTCTGGCAGACCTTTAAGTCTTGAGCATTTGCAGGAGTGCAGGGCATTGCAGAGGAAAGCAAAGAGATGGGGAAATGTTCTGAAGAGCTTATACATTATTTAAGAACAAACATGGTAAGAGCTGTAAACCACATGAAACTGGCTTGCCCTCTGGTACTCCTGGGTGGTCAGCTCAGAGGTCCTAGTGTAACTACCACAGGGTCTCCCCATGCACAGGGAGGGGGATTCAGTTTCTGGGGGATTCAGCTCTGGCATAATGTGATCTGGGGCTCCTTTCCTTCACGCAGAGGTTTTGTCGAATACTGCATGTTTTGACGGTCAACTGGAGGCCCTGCAATGTTCACCCAGTCAGTCATGATCCCTACCCTCGCCTATGCCCCCATCATCTTCTATTTGGGAGGGGGCCCCCCGATTATCAACACTGAGTGAAGCTGGAGTTGCCATGCCTTATGAACAACAGATCAGTATCCCGTGTCCCACCCACCCATGAGCCTTACAGGGGAGTCCCTCACCCAGTCCCTACTTCCTCCCTCTTCCACAGCCTACCAATGGAATTTCAGTGTGCTCTGGTACAACGCCTCCAAAGGAGAGCCCTTCCACTCCGAGTTAACGGGTAGATGAGGCTGTTGAGACGGGGTGTGGCTCCTTATGCACGGACATCACCCCGGGCAGCTGCCAGCGCTTCCTGCCTCTTCTCACTGGACATTCGCTTTCCTCCTCTCCCCTCTTCTGTCATCCTTTTATCAGCCAAACACCACCACCTCCACCCCTGAGAGCCAGCAGCGTTTTGGTTTGCCACCTGGGAAGTGGCTGAATGTTGGATGGGAGGACTTAGGAGGACCGCTTTCTCAGAGACTGGTGATGATCTTCATGCTATTAAACACAGTCTAACATTGTGTCTTTTCCTTCCCTACCCTCTCGCTCTTCTATCATCTGCCACATAATAATTCTCTTCATTCATTCTTTGTGGGATCTTAGTTCCGTGAACAGGGATGGAACCCTCATCCCGTGCATTGGAAGGCAGACTCTTAACCACTGGACCACCGAGGAAGTCCCTATTCCCACCATCTGTTTGGGGAAACAACTGAAACTGCCCACCCTGGCCAGGCACCAAAATAACTATTTGCATGAGTCATTTTACAACAGGTCTTAGTAAGGAACACGAAGCTAACCACCCACCACCAACCAGAAGAGTCTGGGAAAGGTCAAAAGGAGATGCCACTGGTCCTACCTCCTCCGAGAATCCTTCTTGCTGGCTTCCATCTTGGCTGAGCAATGCATGTGCAACCAGGAAGGATCTTGAGTCAACAGAGATTGGCCAAAGAAATACCATCACCATAAAACCTGAGACTGTGAGCCATGTTGCAGAACAGTTCCCCTGGATTCCCTTACTCTCCTGCTCTCTGCCTGGGCACCCCTTTCAATGAAGTCTCTTGCTTTGTCAGCTCATATGTCTCTTTGGACAATTCATTTCTGAGTGTTAAGATAAAAGCCCACTCTTGGACCCTGGAAGGGGTTCCCCTTCCTGCAATGAAGGGTGACTCTGGTGAACTGTTCTTTGCTGTGACTGACATCCTAACCATTTGGGGTACTGAGGGACCAACCTGCTTCCTCACCAATAGACCAGACCCAGTGGCGGCAGCTCGGACCCTTTTGTCTCTGGTCTTCTCCCGACATGGACAACTGGCCAGAGTGCCCTGACCCGGGAAGGAACAAGAGGTTTTACTGACCTCTTTCCCCTTCCCTCTCTCTTTCCTCTCCTTAACCCTTCCTATCCTACCCTTTTTAAGTCCCCCAGTCCTGGATGCAGGAGTCTGGTCAAAGGGCCTCAGTCTGAGCTGAGGGTTGGCAGAGAGAGAACTAGAATTCTGGTTCTGTTCTGGTCTGGTCTCTGGCAGGGCCGAGTTCCAGTCCTCCCTTCCCTGGAAGCTCAGGGTAAAGTCCGTAATGCCTGGGTGTCTGCAGGTGGTCAGAGACGCCTGTAAGGCCACCCCGTTAGTCCCCCTTCCCCCGCCTCCTTCCCTCTCTTCTTTGACCTGGCCTCCTCTCCTCCCTTGGAAATCTCTGAAGACCTGAGATATTTCCAGTTACTCTTTTCGTACTTGTCTCTATAGGAGGTTTTCTGAGACTGTAATCTTGTATTTAAGGGAGTGTCTGACCAGGACTACCGGGCCTGTGTGTGTGGTTTTTTTTTCTTTTTTTTTTTTTTGGGGGGGGGAGGAGCGCCTTTATTAAAAAAAAATGTTAGGAAAGGGCTCAGCACTCAAAACCCAGGAGCTTGGCTGGTCTGGCTGAAATGCAGGTGAGAGTCCAAGCCCCTTTAGCTTGTTACTCCCCCCACCCTGTGTGTGTGTTTTTACACTTTGTGTTCTGGGTTGTGATTTGTGACAGTCATGTTGGGTTTTGTGGCCACCATTTTGTTTAGATTTCAGAGAAGGTTTAGGTAAAAGTGTGAAAAACTGGTTCCAAAGTTTGTTTGTTTTGCATAAAGAGTAAGAGCAAGCTTGGTTAAATAACCTTCAGAATTTTGACCCTGAGAGGGAACAAGTTCTAGTAGAGCTTGACTGTCTCTCGCTGTGCCTTGAAACCAGGCTCTCAGGAACACTAGATCTAGATGATCTCTAACTCCTGAGACTGAGGGGAAGACAGGAAGAAGCCTGTAAAATTCTACTTATTCCAACTGTCATTTATAAACTAGTGAATTTGATATTATGACATTTGATTCATAACTAAGCTTAGAATATGAAGTTAGATTTCACATTGTGTCTGTCTAGATATGTGTATGTCTCTGTATGTGTCTTTGGTTAATACTGTTGAGATTAATTTGTAAATGAGCTCTGCTTAATTGGTTTAAGGCAAAATAAGCACTTACAAATCAAACAATTCTAAATTAAGCTAAATAAATTTCAGGTCCTTGTGAAGTGTGAAATAGCCAGTATTAAATTAGTACCTGGTAATACAGACATGTCTTTAGAACCATCAATAAGTAAAACACTTCTGTTGTACCTAGGTTTACTAGAGGTCAAATACGACCGTATTCTATCTCTTACAAACTTGTCAACAACAAAAGGAACTTAATGTGGGAAAACTTCTAAGGAAAATAAATGTGTTTTCAGTAAAAGAAGGTGTGAGAAATGAATAAGTTATGCATGATCAGGATTTTCTAAAATTGGATTACAATTAGTTGGGTAAACGATTTTGTTAGGAATGGCACCGTCATAGAACCAACCAGGTCCAAGATGGCAGAGTCAACTTTTACTAGACCTTGAGCCTCAGTATACATCCACTGTGACAGACCAGTAAGCTAAGTGACACGCCCACCAGCACTGGCTAAATCTGTTTCTAAGCTCTTGAGTTTTTTGACAAAACATCCTAAATCAAATTCTACTGAAGTTCTTTTGACCTTAGTTACCTTTACGATGCTTCAAAGGGGCCCCGAAACATCCCAGAGAGAGATATTAAACTAATTATGTTCATTTGGTTGGTTACATTATATGGAAATATTATCAAATGAGTAATAAATGCTCTCAGGTACACTGTATGGTAAATATTACTAATATAGATATTCTAGAGGTTATATAGAGTTCTTAAAAATCTGATATATCCTGGTAAAATGTTATCAGTCATAACTCTTTGAAGGACTATCTCCAACCCAGATGAAAGGATCCTTGTCAGGGCCCCTGCAATGGACTGGTCTATAGTGAGGATGGCTGACCTCAAAATCATCTTAAAATGACTCTCAAAGGCAAAACTATACTCACACCAGGACGAGAAGACGATGACATCAGAGAGGAATAATTTGCCCAAGGTCCTCGCTGTGACTTGTATGATCATTTATGTTTTCCTGATGTCTTGGACCTTTGTGTGTGAATCAATTTTTTTTCTATTGTAGGCATGATCCAATGCTACTTTTAGAAATCAATCCAATTGTTGGGTTTATGGCCAATTACCTGTATCTAGTAGTTCTGGGTTACCTTGGTGGATTTCTCCCGTCCAAGCCTCTAACTGGATGACCTTTAGCAAAGTTCAGCTCTGTTCTGTCTGCTCTTGATATTACTAGATGGGATCCCCTCACCTGGCCAATTAATAATGCCTGCTCTGATCCTGGTCATAACTATGAGTTTTCTCCTATTAGTCAAGCTTAATCAGAGCAACAAGCAGAGTTTCAGCCAAGGAATAAAATCTCCCACAATTATGGGATGGATTTATGAAGATAACACCAGGCTATGGTAATTTTTAAGTTTAAAGTCTCCTCTATGTTGGGAACAATTAAATCATACTAAGGGGGACTTTCCTGGTAGTCCAGTGGCTAAAGACTCCATGTTCCCAACACAGGGGGCCTGGGTTCAATCCCTGGTCAAGGAACTAGATCCCACATGCCGCAACTAAGAGTTCGAATGTCAAAACTAAGACCCAGGGCAGCCAAATAAATAAATACTTTAAAAAAAAAAAAAATCATACTAAGGAACCAGTATAGTAACACCAGGAAACTGGGCTATGTGCCTTATAGACAGTGAAGTGAAAGGAAAAGGAAAGATATACCCATTTGAATGCAGAGTTCCAAAGAACAGCACAGAAAGATAAGAAAGCCTTCCTCAGTGATCAACGGAAAGAAATAGAGGAAAACAACAGAATGGGAAAGACTAGAGATCTCTTCAAGAAAATTAGAGATACCAAGGGAACATTTCATGCAAAATGGGAACAATAAAGGACAGAAATGTATGGACCTAACAGAAGTAGAAGAGATTAAGAAAAGGTAGCAAGAATACACAGAAGAACTATACAAAAAAGATCGTCATGACCCAGATAACCATGATGGTATGATCACTCATCTAGAGCCAGACATCCTAGAATGTGAAGTCAAGTGGGCCTCAGGAAGCATCACTATGAACAAAGCTAGTGGAGGGGATGGAATTCCAGCTGAGCTATTTCAAATCCTAAAAGATGATGCTGTGAAAGTGCTACACTCAACATGTCAGCAAATTTGGAAAACTCAGCAATGGCCCCAGAACTAGAAATTAAGGTCAGAAGGTCAGTTTTCATTCCAATCCCAAAGAAGGGCAATGCCAAAGAATGTTCAAACGACCGCACAATTGCACTCATCTCACACGCTAGCAAAGTAATGCTCAAAATTCTCCAAGCTAGGCTTCAACACTGTGTGAATCGTGAACTTCTAGATGTTCAAGCTGGATTTAGAAAAGGCAGAGGAACCAGAGATCAAATTGCCAACATCCATGGATCATCAAAAAAGCAAGAGTTCCAGAAAAACATCTACTTCTGCTTTATTGACTATGCCAAAGCCTTTGTGTGAATCACAACAAACTGTGGGAAATTCTTAAAGAGATGGGAATACCAGGCCATCTCACTTGCCTCTTGAGAAATCTGTATGCAGGTCAAAACTCAACAGTTAGAACCAGACATGGAACAATATACTGGTTCCAAATAGGGAAAGGAGTACGTCAAGGCTGTATATTGTCCCCCTGCTTATTTAACTTATATGCAGAGTATATCATGAGAAATGCCAGGCTGGATGAAGCACAAGCTGGAATCAAGATTGCTGGGAGAAATATCAATAACCTCAGATACACAGATGACCCCACCCTTAAGGCAGAAAGAGAAGAAGAACTAAAGAGCCTCTTGATGAAAGTCAAAGAGGACAGTGAAAGAGTTGGCTTAAAACTCAACATTCAAAAAACAAAGATCATGGTATCTGGTCCCATCACTTCATCACAAATAGATGGGCAAACAGTGGAAACAGTGACAGACTTTATTTTTTTGGGCTCCAAAATCACAGCAGATGGTGACTGCAGCTATGAAATTAAAAGACACTTGATCCGTGGAAGAAAAGCTATGACCAACCTAGGCAGCATATTAAAAAGCAGAGACATTACCTTGCCAACAATGGTTCATCTAGTCAAAGGTATGGTTTTTCCAGTAGTCATGTATGGATGTGAGAGTTGGACTATAAAGAAAGCTTAGCGCCGAAGAGTTTATGCTTTTGAACTGTGGTTAGGAGAAGACTCCTGAGAGTCCCTTGGACTGCAAGAAGATCCAACCAGTCAATCCTAAAGGAAATCAGTCCTGAATATTCATTGGAAGGACTGATGCTGAAGCTGAAGCTCCAATACTTTGGCCACCTGATGTGAAGAACTGACTCACTGGAAAAGACCCTGATACTGTGAAAGATTGAAGGCGGGAGGAGAAGGGGACAACAGAGGTTGAGATGGTTGGATGGCATCACTGACTCGATGGATATGAGTTGGAGCAAGCCTCATGAGTGGGTGACGGACAGCGAAGCCCGGAATGCTGCAGTCAATGGGGTCATAAAGAGTCAGACATGACTGAACGACTGAAGTTCAGGAGGAACCAGGTGTTATCATGACAAAAGAGGGAGATACCTTCATGAGTTCATTTACCAAGATCCCACCATGTGTCACATAATGCCCTATACAGGCTGTGCACAAAATTATGGTGAATTCAGAATTCAGCAGGTTTTTACTATATTCCAGGCAGAGCACTATGCACTGGAGATACAAACAAGACAGGAGACCTCCTAGGCAGCCTGGTGCTTAAGACTCCATGCTTCCACTGCAGGGGGTGCAAGTTCCAACCCAGTTGAGGAAATGTAAGTTTTTGCATGAGGCACAGTACGGTCAAAAATTAAATAATTAAAAATAAATAAAACATTCACTTAAAAAAAGAGAGATAAATAAGACATAGTTCCTGCTCCACCCCTGGAATCCGATGGAGAATCAATGAAGTATTACAGGAGGAGAGAAGAGAAGAGTGTGGGAATGGCATGGTAGACTTCTCAGAGAAGGGGATGACTGAGTTAGGTATTAAATTAGGTATTAGGCAGAGAAGTCATCCAGAAGAGGGGGGAAGGCACTTTGGCTGAGAGGCAAAGTCAAAAACATACAAATAAGCACGGAATGGCGGTGGACCGAGGGAAGCAAGCAGAACAAAATGAGCTGTTTAGCGTTGATGGAGTGTGAACGGCACAACAGGGAGCGCTGAAAGGCTGGAATGGACTGTGACTGTCCCAAAATGCGATTTAGTGGAAAATGTTAAAAAAAATACACAAAACTAGAGAGAGCAGTACAATGAATCCCAATATGCGCATCCTTCACCTTAAATAATTATTAGGATTTGGTCCTTCTGTTCCAATTCTATCTCCTTATCCTCCCCCCTCTACCCCTCCCCCAACAAGATAATTTAAAAAACAAACCCTAGACATAACATCATTTAATCCACAAATACTTCAGTATGTATCTCTAAAAAGTAAGAACTCTTAAACATATAAGCATGTATATAACATCACAATACCATTGTCACAACTAAAACATTACTTTTTAAAAATTTATTAGTTTTCACTTTTTACTTAATGGACACTAAATGATTTTAAATAGCCAAAACATTTTAACAATCATTTGCGACTTTCAAAATCTTATTCTGCTAAATTGTATTTTTTAATTTCTTTTTTCTTCCCTGAGGTGAGCAGACATCTAATTTATTAAGTCTCTGCCTTATCCTAAATAATTTTTTATTATCACCACCTTACACTCATGAGGATGTCTACTATCAGAAAGTCAGAAAGTAACAAGTATTGGCAAGAATACAGAGAAGTTGGAACCCTTGTGCACTACTGATGGGGATGTAAAAATGATGCACCCACTATGAAAACAATATGGTGGTTCCTAAAAAACAAGATTTACTGTATTAGTAAGCAATTTCATGTCTAGAATAATTCCATTTCTAAAAGAATTGAAACCAAGGCTTTGTATACCCATGCTCATAGTAGCATTATCCGCAATAGCCAAAAGGTAGAAGCAACCCAAGTGTCCATCAATGGATGAATGGATAAAATAAAATGTGGTATACTCACACAAGCCTTAAAAAGGAAGGAAATTTGGACACATGCTACAACATGGATGAACCCCAAATACACTGTAAGTGAAATCAGCCAGTCACAAAAGGACAAAACAAATACTCTATGATTCTCCTCATACAAGATACCTGAAGCAGTCAAATTCATTAAAGACAGAAAGTAGAACGGTGGTTGCCAGAAGTTGGAGAGAGGAAAAAATGTGAGTTATTGTTTAATGGGTATAGTGTTTTCAGTTTTGTAAGATGAAAAAGTTCTGAAGATGGAGGGTGGTGTAGTTGCAAATAATGTGAACTTCATGCCACTGAACTATACACTTAAAAATGGTTAGGATGGTAAATTTTTATGTTATATGTCTTTTACCACAATTTAAAATTAACTCTTTATTATTATCCTATATCCCATCAGTGTTCACATTTTCCTGTCTCATCAATACCTTTTTCAAACAAAACAAAAACAAAATTAAGCATAATAAATTATGGAAAATTTCAAACATACACTACAGGAGAAAGATACAATGGCCTCTATGTACCTACTGCCCAACTGAAACAACACATAGCCCATCTTCTTATTCATACCCTACCCATGCTCCTTGGGCTAACCGAGGAATCACATAATTTCCCCTTAAATACTTCAGCATGTATCCATAAAATATAAATGCTCTTTAAAAGACAATCACAGGGACTTCCCTAGTGGTAGAGTGACTAAGACTCCAAGCTGCCAGTGAAGGGGGCCCAGGTTCCATCCCTGATCAGGGAACCAGAGCCCACACACCGCAACTAAAGATCAAAGATCCTGCATGCTGCAACTAAGATCAGGCACAACCAAATAAATAAATTAAATAAATCAGTATTTTTTTTTTTAAAGGGTGAGCCTTCAGGTCTTAAAAGAAAACAAAAGACAATCACCAAAGAAGTACTTTAAAAATATGAACTAAAAATGTTAGTAATAATAGGGGATTCCCTGGCGGTCCATTGGTTAAGAATCCACCGTGCAATGCAAGGGAC
Source organism: Cervus canadensis (assembly GCF_019320065.1). Classification (NCBI taxonomy): domain Eukaryota; kingdom Metazoa; phylum Chordata; class Mammalia; order Artiodactyla; family Cervidae; genus Cervus; species Cervus canadensis. The sequence continues at coordinate 97,209,831 of NC_057389.1, forward strand.
ACTGATTTGATCCCCGGTCTGGGAAGATCCCACATGTCTTGAGCAACTGAACCCGTAAGCTACAACTACCGAGCGTGTGCTCTGGAGCCCCTGAGTACAACTACTGAGCCTGTGCTCTGGAGACCCCGAGCTACAACTACTGAGCCTGTGCTCTGGAGCCCCTGAATACAACTACTGAGCCTGTGCTCTGGAGACCCCGAGCTACAACTACTGAGCCTGTGCTCTGGAGCCCCCGAGTACAACTACTGAGCCTGTGCTCTGGAGACCCCGAGTACAACTACTGAGCCTGTGCTCTGGAGCCCCCGAGTACAACTACTGAGCCTGTGCTCTGGAGCCCCCGAGTACAACTACTGAGCCTGTGCTCTGGAGACCCCGAGTACAACTACTGAGCCTGTGCTCTGGAGCCCCCGAGCTACAACTACTGAGCCTGTGCTCTGGAGCCCCCGAGTACAACTACTGAGCCTGTGCTCTGGAGCCCCCGAGTACAAGCCTGTGCTCTGGAGCCCCCGAGTACAACTACTGAGCCTGTGCTCTGGAGCCCCCGAGCTACAACTACCGAGCCTGTGCTCTGGAGCCCCCGAGCTACAACTACCGAGCCTGTGCTCTGGAGCCCCCGAGTACAACTACCGAGCCTGTGCTCTGGAGCCCCCGAGTACAACTACTGAGCCTGTGCTCTGGAGCCCCCGAGCTACAACTACCGAGCCTGTGCTCTGGAGCCCCTGAGTACAACTACCGAGCCTGTGCTCTGGAGCCCCCGAGTACATCTACCGAGCCTGTGCTCTGGAGCCCCCGAATACATCTACTGAGCCTGTGCTCTGGAGCCCCCGAGCTACAACTACCGAGCCTGTGCTCTGGAGCCCCCGAGCTACAACTACTGAGCCTGTGCTCTGGAGCCCCCAAGCTACAACTCTGAGCCTGTGCTCTGGAGCCCCCGAGCTACAACTACTGAGCCTGTGCTCTGGAGTCCCCGAGCTACAACTCTGAGCCTGTGCTCTGGAGTCCCCGAGTACAACTACTGAGCCCACGCACCCCAGTCTGTGCTTTGCAACCACAGAAGCTGTGCAGTGAGAAGCCCTAGCATCGCAACTAGAGAAAGCCCATGTGCGGCAAGAAAGATCCAGTACAGTCAAGAATAAACAGATATTAAGAAAACACCTTAAACAAAGACATTATAGAAATGTGATTAGGGATGGTCAAGTTTACAAAGGGAGCCACAGGGACAAAGTAGGTTAGTGGCTGCCTAGGGATGGAAAGGGGGTGGGGGGCTTGATGGCTAAGGGGTGTAGGTTTCTGTCTGGAGTGGTAACATGTTCTCAAGTTGATGTGCCGATGGTCACACTTAGGCACGATTAATTACTGTGAATATACTAAAAATTACTGAACTGTACACTTTAAATGGATGCTATGTAAATTATGTCTCAATAAATTTGTTTTTAAAACGCGGAGGAAAGAAACTGCTTGATAGCCAGAGAGGGTCAAAGGAGGGTTATTTTAGAGTAATACTTGAGCTCACTTAAAGAACAGCAGATAATCACTTATTGATTAGACTAGATCTCTCTGATATCCTCTGGAACCCTGTTCTAAGAATTCAATCAGGCATAGGAATATGAATATGAAAAATGTATCATGATATCCTTTTCTTTCCTCAGCTTTTTCTGAAGCCTCCTCTCAGACAACCACTTTGCCTTTTTTTTTTTGTTTCTTTTTTTCTTTTTTTTTTTTTTTTTTTTTTTTTTTTTATTATTTTTTTTTTCCAGTGGGTTTTGTCATACATTGATATGAATCAGCCATGGATTTACATGTATTCCCAATCACCACTTTGCCTTCTTGCATTTTTTCTTTGGGATGATTTTGGTCTCTGCCTCCTGCATAATGTTACTAATCTCCCTCCATAGTTCTTTGGGCACTCTGTCTCTACCAGATCTAATCCCTTGAATCTATTCATCACTTTCACTGTATGGTCATAAGGGATTTGATTTGGGTCACACCTGAATGGCCTACTGGTTTCCCCTACTTTCTTCAATGTAAGCCTGAATTTTGCAATAAGCAGTTGATGATCTCAGCCATCAGATCCAGGTTTTGTTTTTGCTGACTGTATAGAGCTTCTCCATCTTTGATCGCAAAAAATGTAATCAATCTGATTTCGGTGTTGACCATATGGTGACATCCATGTGTAGAGCCATCTCTTGTGTTGCTGGAAAAGGGGGTTTGCTATGAGCAGTGTGTTCTCTTGACAAAACTCTGTTTGCATTTGCCCTGCTTCATTTTGCACTCCAAGGCAAAATGAGAGAAGCAAAGGACAAAACAAGGAGAAAAGAAGCAAAAGGGAAAGGTGAACGGGAACGATACACCGAACTGAATACAGAGTTCCAGAGAATAGAAAGGAGAGATAAGAAAACCTTCTAAAACGAACAATGCAAAACAACAGAAAGGGAAAGACTAGAGATCGCTGCAAGAAAATTGGAGAGATCAAGGGAACAGTTTATGCAAGGATGGGCACAATAAAGGACAGAAATAGTAAGGACCTAAAAGAAGCAGAAGAGATTAAAAAGAGGTGGCAAGAATACACAGGAGAACTATACTAAGAAGGTCTTAATAACTGGGATAACCACAATGGTGTCATCACTCACCTAGAGCCAGACATCCTGGAACGCGAAGTCAAGTAGGCCTTAGGAAGAAGCATCACTATGAACAAAGTTAATGGACGTGATGGAGTTCCAGCTGAGCTATTTCAAATCCTAAAAGATGCTGCTGTGAAAGTGCTGCACTCAACATGTCGGCAAATACGGAAAACTCAGCAGTGGCCCCAGAACTAGAAAAGGTCAGAAGGTCAGTTTTCATTCCAATCCCAAAGTATGTCAAGGTTGTATGTTGTCACCTTGATTATTTAACATATGCAGAGGACATCGTGCAAAATGTTGGGCTGGATGAAGCACAAGCTGGAATCAAGATTGCAGGAGAAATATCAACAACCTCAGATATGCAGACGATACTACTCTAATGGCAGAAAGCAAAGAGGAACTACAGAACCTCTTGATGAGGGTGAAAGAGGAGAGTGAAAAAAGCTTAAAGCTCAGCATTAAAAAAACTAAGATCAAGGCATCCAGTCCCATCACTTCATGGCAAATAAAAAAGGGAAAAGTAGAAGCAGTGACAGATTTTCTTTTCTTGGGCTCCAAAATCACTGCAGACAGTGACTGCAGCCATGAAATTAAAAGACACTTGCTCCTTGGAAGGAAAGCTATGACAAACCTAGACAGAACATTGAAAAGCAAAGACATCACTTTGCTGACAAAGGTCTATCTAGTCAAAGCTATGGTTTTTCCAGTAGTCATGTACAGATGTGAGTGTTGGACCACAAAGGTTGAGCACCAAAGAATTGATGCTTTTGAACTGTGGTGTTGGAGAAGACTCGTGAGAGTCCCTTGGACAGCAAAGAGATCAGACCACTCAATCCTAAAGTAATCGACCCTGACTATTCATTAGAGGACTGATGCTGAAGCTCCAATACGTTGGCCACCTGATGCAAGAGCCAACTCACTGGAAAAGACCCTGAAGCTGGGAAAGATTGAAGGCAAAAGGAAAAGGGGGTGGCTCAAGCTGAGGTAAGATAGCATCATCAACTCAAAGGATATGAATCTGAGCAAACTCCAAGAGACAGTGAAGGACAGGGGAGCCTGGCATGCTGCAGTACATGGGATGGCAAAGAGCTGGACACGACTCAGTGACTGAACAACAATCATGACAACTACTAAAAGTATAAACACCACGATCGCTCCTTCTTTGGGGAAATTCCGACTTAATTAGGAGCTCAGGACGTCCCTGGAGGTCTAGCGGTTGAGACTCCACCTGCCAATGGGTTCTATCCCTGGTCCAGGAAGATCTGACACGCCAAAGAGCGGCAAAGCCTGTACATCACAACTATGAGCCCAAGCTGTAGAGCCCGTGTTCTGCAACAAGAGAAGGGGCCACAGTGAAAAGCCTGGTCACCACAACTAGACAGCAGCCCGTGATCTGCAACAAGAGAAGGCACCACAGTGAAAAGCCTGATCACCACAACTAGACAGCAGCCATGATCTGCAACAAGAGAAGGCACCACAGTGAAAAGCCTGGTCACCACAACTAGACAGCAGCCCGTGTGAAGCAGCAAAGACCCACAACAGCCAAAAATAAATAAACAAACTTAGAAAAATCTAAACAATAAATCAATGCTATGCCCTTAGCCAAGCCCTCCACCTGGGTTCTCACCCTATGTGGCCTTTCAGTGAGATCTTGGCTCATTCATTGCCATCTTATTCTCTATTTGCTATTCACTTCCCTCCTCACCGGTTCCTCCCTCCCTTAAGTACTGACAGATGCTCCGCACCTCCAGTCTTTTACTCCATCCTACTCTCCACACCACTGAGCACAGCGTTAGGCGCACAGGGAGGCTGAGTGTGAACCCCGGTTCGGCTGCTTAACTGCTGTATGCTCACAGGCAAGTTATCAAACACGCAGAGCAGCTTTGGTTCCTCATGTGAAAAACAAGGGTGCGGGGGAGTACTGAGAAGAGCCACTTCTGGAGGGTGGGGAGGAGGGACTGTGAGGAGCACCACTACCTCTTCTGAGCTTCTTCAAAGACCAGTCTCTATTTTGTCATACTCACCAAGGTGACCTCCTGGTTCTTAAATCCAAGCAACACTTTTCAAACTATATTTACTTGACCTTTCTGAGGCACTGAGCTCCGAGCGTTGCTAAACATCTTCCTTCCTTAAGGCCCATGCAACCACTCTGGACCTGCTCCTGTCTCCAAGGCCACTCTCTGCAGGCTGCTCCAGCTCATGCCTGCTCCTTCAGTGATGACACCCGCAGGACGTGCGTCCTTCTTCACTGTTCTCATCTCCCCAGGCAACCCCATCCACAGTCTGACAACCTGGCACAAAGCAGGCACTCAAATATTTAACGAGTGAACATTTCCTAAACCATCATCTTTGTGACCAGTCCTCTGTGCTGTGCGCCACGTAACTGGGAACTGGTCATGTCCACATGGAAATTAGACAGGATATCCTCCAAGTTCAATGCTTTGCCTTTCTCCCCAACTCAGTCCCTTCCCTTCTTGCTCCCTGACTCGGTGCATGACTTAAATCTCGACCTATCAGATAATCAGGGCTTGATTTCTGCTGACTGTATCTTTTTAATCACTCTCTAGTGAGATTCCTCCATGCCACCTCCATCTTAGTTCTTTTATTTTTCACCCTAGATTACTGAAGGAACTTCATGCTGATCTGTTTCTATTCTCCTGCTCTAACCCACTCTTTATACTTTCAACGTGATCTCTAAAAAACACATATTTTAACCATTTAAAATTAGTTACTTCCCTACCACTTATGCATGAAGCTCCAATTCCTTAAGCTAGCATGTACAGGCCTGTTTGATCTGATCGCAGTAACCTTCTCAGCTTAGTACTTTGAAGCCTGGACTTAAACTGAATTCCTTTCAGGACTGAGAATGTATCTCTGGCCTGGGAACCTCCTACTATTAACATTTAGCTCAAACATCAACTCCTCTACAGTCTTTTTTCTCCGGCCACTTGCCCCAAACTTGGCTAAGTTCCTTATGCTACCCCTTAGTGCTCTGACAAAACTCTGTACTTATATTCCACGACCAGTCATACTGTAAGTACTCACTGATCTATTTCTCTGCATCTCCCTCCATCCAGGGAGGGCACAAGCCCTGCCCTTTTCATCTCCAGTACTGAATCCAATGCTCGGCAAGTTATAGGTACCCAGTGAACATTTCCAGAAGGAACCCACCCACCTTCCCCATCACTTCCTTTCACAGTCACTCTACTGGTTCTTTAGCCCCATGGATATCTGTCCTTCAGTTTCATGGGCTCTCTGCCCAATAATGGACGGTACTAGTTCTGCAGTACAAGTTCACTTAATCTCCACAACTACCTATGTCATGGACTTAGTGTGAATGGAAAGTGAGTGCTGAACCAGGATTTAAACACAGATCTATCTGATTCAAAACTTAACCTCAAAATATACACCCATGGCTGATTTATGTCAATGTATGGCAAAACCACAACAATATACTGTGAAGTAATTAGCCTCCAATTAAAATAAATAAATTTAAAAAAAAAACCTTAATGTCTTTACTTATCAATGCTCTTCTTTCCTGCTCCTCTTAGAGGGAAACATCTCACCATGCAAAGATTAACTTCCTTCAGCTGCACCTTCTTATTTTCTCTGAACCTGCCTCATCTGAGACTTTCTCCCTCCAAATTCTTCCCCTTTCTATCTCAGGAAAAACTTAATGTTGTTGTTTAGTTGCTAAGTCTTGTCTGACTCTTTCGCAACCCCGTGGACTATCCTATGCAGCTTCTGTCCATGGGATTTCTCAGGCAAGAATACAGAGTGGGTTGCCATTTCCTTCTCCAGGGCATCTTTCCCACCCAAGGATCAAACCCGTGTCTCCTGCATTGTCAGGCGGATCTTTACCACTGAGCCACCAGGAAAGCCTTAGGCTTTCCTCTAGAGCAGTGGTTCTCAGTGTAGTCCCAGATCAGTGGTATCACCTGGGAACCTGTTAGAGATGCAGACTTTGAGGCAGTAACTTGGGTCCGTGAGATCCGCTGAATGAGAAACTTGGGCGTGGGCTCAGGAAACAGCTTTAACAAGGCTACCAGGTGTAACCACAGGAAAAGAAGCAGTTGAAACTGATTTTAACATCTTATTTAACCCACTATATTGCTATTTCAAGTGTAATATTTAAAAGATCCTGCAGAGAACAAGATGGCAGAGGAGCAGGAGGACGTGGAGTACCTCTCCCTCCACGGATACATCAGGAGTACACCTTCAGACGCAGAAGTGCATGCAGAACACCAGCTGGGAGTGGACAGGAGGACCTGACCGGTGGAAAAGAACATACAGACCCACGCAATACTCGGCAGGAGGAAGGAACTGGTGGGGGGCGGGAAACAGAAGGGTTAGTAGGACTGGACCTGCCCTCGGCAGGTGGGGGAACTGAAGCAGGGGTCCGATCCCCACATCAGGGCAATTGTCTGAGTCAGAGGAGAACCATTTAAGGCTGAGAGTGGAACAGCTGAGCTGTGGCAGCCTAAATGGAATGAGAATCAGTCCTTGCCGCAGCCATACGTACCCCGGACAGGGACGCAGGTCCCCTGGAAGTCTCAGCAGCTAGGAGCTGGAGTTTAGGGATTGTGGAGCAATCCCAGGGCGAGCGCTGCTGTTGACTATGGAGAGACAGATTGAGGGGATGTGAGGGAGGAGATCGTGGTGGGAAATCCCTGTGGAGGAAAGCCGGGCAGCCATGGAAGCAAGGCAATACTGCTGACTCATACATAGGGGGTGGAGCCATCACCATAGCCTCTCCCCCCACATGCCAGCATCTGCAGCTGAACAATAGAGAGGCTGGCCCATCAAATGCCTGAGGCACTGAACTACAGAGTAGGACCCCACCCAGGTGCCCCTTTAAGTGGCTGATGTGCCAAACTACACAGTAGGACCCCACCCAGGGTGCCCCTTTAAGTGGCTGATGTGCTGATCTAGAGCAGGACCCTTGAACAATAGAGAGGCTGGCCCATCAAATGCCTGAGGCACTGAACTACAGAGTAGGACCCCACCCAGGTGCCCCTTTAAGTGGCTGATGTGCCAAACTACACAGTAGGACCCCACCCAGGATGCCCCTTTAAGTGGCTGATGTGCCAAACTACACAGTAGGACCCCACCCAGGGTGCCCCTTTAAGTGGCTGATGTGCTGATCTAGAGCAGGACCCTTGAACAATAGAGAGGCTGGCCCATCAAATGCCTCACACACAGAACAACACAGACCCAGGCAAGGGAGCCCTCTAAGTGCCTGAACGGGAGGAGGTATGGAGAAAGACTGGCCAAAGAGGCCTTCTGATTGCCAGCTACAAGAGGCTCGAAAAAAGACTCCAATAGAGCCATAATTCCTGGGGCCCCATATGTTTAACAGCTGATCTTTCAGCAAAAACTCTGCAGGCCAGAAGGGAATGGCAGGATATATTCAAAGGTCAGTTCAGTTCAGTTGCTCAGTCGTGTCTGACTTTTTGCGACCTCATGAACCGCAGCACGCCAGGTCTCCCTGTCCATCACCAACTCCCAGAGTCCACCCAAACCCATGTCCATTGTGTCGGTAATGCCATCCAACCATCTCATCCTCTGTCGTCCCCTTCTCCTCTGGCCCTCAATCTTTCCCAGCATCAGGGTCTTTTCAAATGAGTCAGCTCTTTGCATCAGGTGGCCAAAGTATTGGAGTTTCAGCTTCAATATCAGTCCCTCCAATGAACACCCAGGACTGATCTCCTTTAGGGTGGACTGGTTGGATCTCCTTGCAGTCCAAGGGACTCTCAAGAGTCTTCTCCATATTCAAAGTACTGAAAGGGAAAATTCTACAACCAAGATTATTATTCCCAGTAAGGATCTCATTCAAAACTGATGGAGAAATAAAAAGCTTTTCAGACAAGCAAAGGTTAAGAGAATTCAGTACCACCAAACCAGCTTTATAACAAATGTTAAAGGGACTAATATAGTCAAGAAATACAAGAAAAAGAAAAAGATCTGTAAAATCAACCCCAAGCAATTAAGAAAATGGCAATAGGAACATATATATCGATAATTACTTTAAATGTAAATGGATTAAATGCTCCAACCAAAAGACACAGACTGGCTGAATGGATACAAAAACAAGACCCATATATATGCTGTCTATAAGAAACCCACTTCAGACCTAAAGACACATATAGACTGAAAGTGAAAGGATGGAAAAATATATTCCATGCAAATGGGAAGCAAAAGAAATCTGAGTAGCAATCCTCCTATCAGACAAAATAGACCTTAAAATAAAGAAGATTACAAGAGATAAGGAAGGACACTACATAATGATCAAGGGATCAATCCAAGAGGAAGAAATAATAATTGTAAATATCTATGCACCCAACATAGGAGCACCTCAATGCATAAGACAAACACTAACAGACATAAAAGGAGAAACTGACAGTAGCACAATAATAGTAGGAGACTTTAACACCCCACTCACACCAATGGACAGATCGTCAAAACAGAAAATTAATAAGGAAATGCAAGTCTTAAATGATACATTAGATGAGATGGATCTCACTGATATCTTCAGGACATTCTATCCAAATGCAGAATACACCTTCTTCTCAAGTGCACATGGGACATTCTCCCACATCTTGGGTCACAAATCAAACCTCAGTAAATTTAAGAAAACTGTAATCATATCAAGTATCTTCTCCGACCACAACGCTATGAGATATCAGTGCTATGATGAGACATCAATTACAAGAAAATAACTGTAAGAAACACAAACACATGGAGATTAAACAACATGTCTCTAAATAACCAACAGGTTACTGAAGAAATCAAAAGGGGAATAAAAAATCTCAAGAAACAAACGACAATGAAAAACACGACAACTCAAAACCTATGGGATGCAGCAAAAACAGTTCTAAGAGGGAAGTTTTTATACCAATACAATCCTACCTCAAGAAACCAGAAAAACATCAAACAGACAACCTAACTTTACACCTGAAACAACTGGAAAAAGAAGAACCAAAAAACCCCAAAATTAGAAGGAAAGAAATCATAAAGATTCAAGCAGAAATAAATGAAAAAGAAAGGAAAGAAACAATAGTAAAAATTAAAACTAAAAGCTGGTTCTTTGAGAAGATAAACAAAATTGACAAACCTTTGGCCAGACTCATCAAGAAAAAAAGAGAGAAGAATCAAATCAACAAAATTAGAAATGAAAAAGGAGAGGTTACAACAGACAATGCACAAATACAAAGGATTATAAGAGACTATTATGAACAATTATATGGCAATAAAATGGATAACCTGGGAGAAATGGACAGATTCTTAGAAAAGTTCAATCTTCTAAGACTGAGCCAAGAAGAAATAGAAATTATGAACAACCCAATTACAAGCACTTAAATTGAAGTTGTGATCAAAAATCTCCCAAAACACAAAAGCCCAGGACCAGATGGCTTCACAGGAGAATTCTATCAAACATTTAGAGAAGAGCTAAGGCCTAGCCTTCTAAGACTCTCCAAAAATTGCAGAGGAAGTAACACTTCCAAACTCATTCTATGAGGCTACCATCACCCTGATACCAAAACCAGACAAAGACAACACACAAAAAAGAAAACTACAGGCCAATATCACTGATGACCATAGATGCAAAAATCCTCAACAAAATTTTTGCATACAGAATTCAGCAACACATCAAAAAGCTCATACACCATGATCAAGTTGGGTTTATTCCAGGAATGCAAGGATTTTCCTATATACACAAATCAATCAATGTGATACACCATATTAACAAACTGAAAGATAAAAACCATATGATAATCTTAATAGATGCAGAAAAAGTCTATGGCAAAATTCAGCACCTATTTATGATTAAAACTCTTAAAAAAATGGGCATAAGGAACCACCTCAACATAGCAAAGGCCATATATGATAAGCCTACAGCAAACATTATTCTCAGTGGTAAAAAACTGAAAACATTCCCCCTAAGATCAGGAACAAGACAAGGGTGTCCACTTTCACCACAATTATTTAACATCGTTCTGGAAGTCCTAGCTACAGCAATCAGAGAAAAAAAAAAGAAATAAAAGGAATCCATATCAAAAAAGAAGAAATAAAGCTCTGTTTGCAGATGACATGATACTGTACATAGAAAACCCTAATGATAGTATCAGAAAATTACTAGAGTTAATCAGTGAATTTAGCAAAGTTGCAAGATACAAAATCAATACACAGAAATCACTTGCATTTCTATATACTAACAATGAAAAATCAGAAAGAGAAATTAAGGAATCAATCCCATTCACCATTGCAACAAAAAGAATTAAATATCTAGGAATAAACTTACCTAAGGAGACAAAAGAACTGTACACAGAAAATTATAAGACACTAATGAAAGAAATCAAAGATGACATAAACAGATGGAGAGATATTCCATGTTCCTAGGTAGGAAGAATCAATATTGTAAAAATGACTACACTACCAAACACAATCTACAGAATCAATGTGATCCCTATCAAATTAGCAAAGGCATTTTTCACAGAACAAAAAAATTTCACAATTCATATGGAAACATAAAAGACCCTGGATAGCCAAGGCAATCTTGAGAAAGAAGAATGGAGCTGAAGGAAACAACCTTCCTGACTTCAGGTTTATACTACAAAGCTACAGTCATCAAGACAGTATGGTACTGGCACAAAAACAGAAATATAGACTAATGGAACAAGATAGAAAGCCCAGAAATAAACCCATGCACCCATGGGTGCCTTATTTTTGACAAAGGAGACAAGAATATACAATGGGGCAAAGACAGCCTCTTCAATAAATGGTGCTGGGGAAAACTGGACAGCTACATGTAAAAGAATGAAATTAGAACACTTTCTAACACCATACACAAAAATAAACTCAAAATGGATTAAAGACCTAAATGTAAGACCAGAAACTATAAAACTGTTAGAGGAAAACATAGGCAGAACACTTGATGACATAAATGAAAGCAAGATCCTCTATGACCCACCTGCTAGAGTAATGGAAATAAAAACAAAAATAAACAAGTGGGACCTGATCAAACTTAAAAGCTTTTGCACAGCAAAGGAAACTATAAGCAAGGTGAAAAGACAACCCTCAGAATGGGAGAAAATAATAGCAAATGAAACAACTGACAAAGGATTAATTTCCAAAATATATAGGCAGGTCATACAACTCAGTACCAGGAAAACAAATAACCCAATCAAAAAGTGGGAAGAAGACCTAAACAGACATTTCACCAATGAAGACAAACAGATGGCCAACAAACACATGAAACGATGCTCAACATCGCTCATTATTAGAGAAATGCAAATCAAAACTACAATGAGATATCACCTCACACCACTCAGAATGGCCATCATCAAAAAGTCTACAAACAATAAATGATAGAGAGGGTGTGGAGAAAAGGGAACGCTCTTGGTGGGAATGTAAACTAATACAGCCACTATGGGAGACAATATGGAGATTCCTTAAAAAATGAGGAATAAAACCACCATATGACCCAGCAATCCCACTCCTAGGTTTATATCCTGAGGTAACCAAAACTGAAAAAGACACATGTATCCCATTGTTCATTGCAACAGTATTTACAGTAGCTAGAACATGGAAGCAACTAGATGTCCATCGACAGATGAATAGATAAAGAAGTTGTGGTACATATACAAAGTGAAATATTACTCAGCCATAAAAAGGAATGCCTTTGAGTCAGTTCTAATGAGATGGATGAACCTAGAACTTATTATACAGAGTAAATGAAGTAAGTCATAAAAAGAAAGATAAATTCTAATGCATACATGTGGAATCTAGAAAAATGGCCCTGAAGTATTTACTTATAGGGCAGCAATGGAAAAACAGACATAGAGAACAGACTTGTAGACATGGGGAGGGGAAGGAGAGGGTGAGATGTATGGAAAGAGTAACATGTAAACTTACATTACTATATGTAAAATAGATAGCCAATGGGAATTTGCTGTATAGCTAAGAAACTCAAACGGTGGTGGTTCGTGTCAACCTAGAGGGGTGGGATGGGGAGGGAGATGGGAGGGAGGTTCAAAACGGAGGGGATAGATGTATACATATGACTGATTCATGTTGAGGTTTGACAGAAAACAACAAAATTCTGTCATGCAATTATCCTTCAATTAAAAATAAATTTAAAAAAAAATTCTGTGGGACTTCCCGGGTGGTCTAGTGGCTGGGAATCTGCTTGCAATGCAGGGGACTTGGGTTTGACCCCTGGTCCAGAAGGATACCACATGCCAAGGGGCAACTAAGCCCGTGAGCCACAACTGCTGAAGCCTGTGAGCCTAGACCCTGAGCTCCATAATAAGACTAGGCCTGCTTGCCACAACTAGAGAAAGCCCATGGGCATCAGTGATGACCCAGTGAAGCCAAAAATAAATAAAAATTATTTTTAGAAAAGATTTTGCATTCTTTTTTGGCACTCAGTTTTCAAAATCCAGTTATGAATTTTACAATTTCGGCAAAATTTAATTTGGATTAGACACACAGTCGGTAAAGAATCTGCCTGTAATGCAGCTCAATCCCTCAGTCAGGAAGATCCCCTGGAGAAGGAAATGGCAATCCACTCCAATATTCTTGTTAAATGTTAAAGTGCTGTTAAAGTGCTGCACTCAAATAGGCCAGCAAATCTGGAAAACTCAGCAGTGGCCACAGGACTGGAAAACGTCAATTTTCATTCCAGTGCCAAAGAATGTTCAAACCACTGCACAACTGCACTCATCTAGCACGCTAGCAAAATAATGCTCAAAATTCTCCAAGCCAGGCGTCCACAGTATATGAACTGTGAACTTCCAGATGTTCAAGCTGGATTTAGAAAAGGTAGAGGAACCAGAGATCAAACTGCCAACATCTGCTGGATCATCGAAAAGGCCAGAAAGTTCCAGAAAAATATCTACTTCTGCTTTACTGATTATATATCAAAGCCTTTGATGGTGTGGATCACAATAAACTGTGGAAAATTCTGAAAGAGATGGGAATACCAGACCACTTTACCTGCCTCTTGAGAAATCTGTATGCAGGTCAAAAAGCAACAGTTAGAACCGGACATGGAACAACAGACTGGTTCCAAATTGGTAAAGAAGTACGTCAAGGCTGTATATCATCACCCTGCTTATTTAACTTACATGCAGAGTACATCATGCAAAATGCCAGGCTGGATGAAGCACAAGCTGGAATCAAGACTGCCAGGAGAAATATCAACAACCTCACATACAAAGATGACACCACCCTTATGGCAGAAAGTGAAGAGACTAAAGAGCCTCTTGATGAAAGTGAAAGAGGGGAGTGGAAAAGTTGGCTTAAAACTCAACATTCAAAAAACAAAGATCATGGCATCAGGTCCCATCACTTCATGGTAAATAGATGGGGAAACAGTGGAAACTAAGAGACTTTATTTTCTCGGGCCCCAAAATCCCTGCAGATGGTGAGTGCAGCCATGAAACTAAAAGACACTTGCTCCTTAGAAGAAAAGCTATGACCAACCTAGGCAGTATATTAAAAAGCAGAGACATTACTTTGCTGACAAAGGTCCATCTAGTCAAAGCTATGGTTTTTCCAGTAGTCATGTGTGGATGTGCGAGTTGGACCATAAAGAAAGCTGAGCACCAAAGAATTGATGCTTTTGAACTATGGTGTTGCAGAAGACTTTTGAAAGTCCCTTGGACTGCAAGGAGATTGAACCAGTCCACCCTAAAGGAAATCAATACTGAATATTCATTGGAAGGACTGATGCTAAAGCTGAAATTCCAATACTTTGGCCACCTGATGCGAAGAGCTGACTCCTTGGAAAAGACCCTGATGCTGGGAAAGACTGAAGGTAGGAAGAGAAGGGGACGACAGAGGATGAGATGATTGGATGGTATCACCGACTTGATGGACATAAGTTTGAGGAAATGCTGGGAGTTGGTGATGGACAGGGAAGCCTGGCATGCTGCAGTCCATGGGGTTGCAAAGAGTCAGACTAAGTGACTGAACTGAAGTGATGATTCTTGCCTGGAAAATCCCATGGACGGAGGTGCCTGGCCGGCTATAGTCCATGGGGTTGCAAAAATCTGACACGACTTAATGACTAAACCATCAGACAAACTGCAAAGATTTAACAGTCCTCCATGGCTGGTGGCTATGGAGGCACAGCTGGATGGCAGAGCTCTAGAAACCAGCGTTGAAGCTAAGTTTTCAGGACAACACTAAGACAAAGGGAGGGCTCCTAAACCTGCTGCCTCTCTTGGGCAGCAGACCCCTCACTGCACACAAGGCCCCTTCTCACAGCCTGCCTTCCTGTGTCAGGAAAGCTGAACTTCAGCACACCAGGACCTGCAATGACTCTGCATGGGCAGCTACCTGGCTAAGAAGCCTCAACTTTGCCCCTTCTCAGTTTCTCGCAACCTCCTTCTCCTCTGACTCAGAGTATTCAACCAGAATCTACTGAGCACTCACCAAGCCAGCCACTGCCTGGGCCTTGGGGATACAGCAGGGAACAAAACAGACAAATCCCTTGCCTTTCTAGAGTTGAAATTTGATCAACTTGTGCTCCCAAGGAAATAGAGTATAGCAAGGGAGTTTTGTGGGGGTTTGTGATCTTTTAAACCTGCTCAGTAGGGGCTTCACTGAGCGTTGAGAGTTCTGAACTAGCAGCTGTGAGAGGTGAGTGAGTGAGCAGTGCCATCTCCTGGGAGAGTGATGCAGAGGCCGAGTGGGAATGTGCCTAGTGGTGATGGGGAGCATGGAGAGATGGCGCCAGAAAGGATCGAGGAGGAGGCGGGGGCCGGGGGGAGGCAGGAAGGACGGGGTACCACACTGCACAGGGTCTGTGGGCTCTGTTTAAAGGCTGGCGAGATGGAAAACCTGTGCCAGTGTCCAGCAGGAGAACGAAATCGTGCTGGCTGCTGGACAGAGATCACAGGAAGAACAGGGAAACACGATGAATGGTCAGGAGGCCATGATCCAGGTGAAAGAAACAATGGCCTAGGGGAGGACCAATGGTAAAGAATCCCTGTGCCAATGCAGGAGACATGGGTTTAAGCCCTGGTCCAGGAAGATCCCACATGCCATGGAGCAACTAAGTTTGTGAGCCACAGCTCTGGAGCCTGAGCCCTGAAACCCAAGGGCCATAACTGCTGAGCCCATGCCCCCCAGAGCCCATGCTCTGCAACACGAGCAGTCACTGCACTGAGAAGCCCACAGAACGCAACTAGAGAGTAGCCCCCTGGCACCAAAACTGGAAGAAAGCCTGCGCAGCAACGAAGATCCAGCACAGCCAAAACAATTTTTTTTTTTCTTTTAAAAGAAAGAAACAATGGCCTCGATCGGGGTGATGGTAGCAGAGGTGGTGAGCTGTGGCCAATTCTGGATGTATGCTGAAGGTGGGACTGCTAAGGTGTGCTGACAGGGTTTTGCCCAAAGGTCTTTGGAGAAAGTGTGTAC
The DNA here is from genome assembly GCF_019320065.1 of Cervus canadensis. NCBI lineage: Eukaryota > Metazoa > Chordata > Mammalia > Artiodactyla > Cervidae > Cervus > Cervus canadensis. The sequence continues at coordinate 97,225,880 of NC_057389.1, forward strand.
CTGGCAGGGTCCTGTGTGGGTAGAGCAGAGTAAGAAACGGCAGGTGGCAGCAGAGAGGTCAGGTTCATTGGTCTGTTCTGAGGGACTCCCAGGCCTGCGATGGGGAGAGGCCATGGGTGTGTGGTCTTACGGATGCAGGTGAGCAGGCAGAGAAGTGGATGTCCCAGGGACACAGGGAGCGATGTGGGCATCCCTCGGCACTCCAGTCAAGAGCACCTAGTGCCCACATTAAAGTCTTCCTCAATTCCCAGAGGTGACTGCAGAGTTCCCCCTGGCTTTTCATGTTACCCTCTAATGTGGCACATGTAACACAGCACAAAGGAAGGGTCACTCCCTTTCAACTGTCTTTTCAGCACTAGATTGGGACTTGAGTCATTAACGCCGATCAGTAAACAGACCTCTAAATTCTGCCTGGTGGTTCAGATTGCCAAGTTTGCCAAACCAGTTCATACTTCATTTGATGAACAAAGGTCAGCAGGAGATCAAAAACAACAAAATAAAAACAAACATTTAAAAAGAAATCCCCTGGACTTCTCTGGTGGTCCTGTGATTAAGAATCCACCTGCTGACGCAGGAGACACTGGTCTGGGAAGATCCCACACACCTCAGGGCACCTAAGCCCATGTACTGCAACTCCTGAGTCCTCGAACTGAGAGCCTGTGTTTGGCCACTGCAATGGGAAGCCTGTGGACCCCAACGAGAGAGCAGCCCTCCCTCACCACAGCTAGAGAAAACCTGAGCACAGCAACAAAGACCCAGCACAGCCAAAAATAAATAAAAATTTAAAAATACATAACTATGAAAAGAAGTCTCCTAAAGCAGGAACAGTTATCATTTACTAAGTACACATTCTGTGCTAGGCAGAGTAACTCTGCAAAGCAGCTGTCATCACCACGTCACACAGAAGGAAACTAAGGTTCAGAAAGGGTAAAAGCGGCAAGAGGAAGATCAGCAGTACACTGTAACGCAAAAGCAAGAGCAGACGAGCGTGTGTGTGGCATGAACACGAGAGTGACGGCTGCTCACAGCGTAACAATCCTGCTCACGTCTAGGAGACACAACAGAGAACGCTGGGAAGCGAGCTCGGACACCCGCCTGCAGCGGCACAGCTCCCTCCTGGGGGCCAGGACTGCACAGTTAGAGAGCATGCACGAAAGCCCAGCCCTCCACAGGACAGCTTACACAGACTGCAGGCATGTGCTCACGCTACACCTCAGAGTCCAACCTGTGACTGGACTTCCTAATAAAAACATTTAGGACAACACTGCAAAAGGTCATACTCTTCTTCTGTGGTTTTCCACACATTTGTCAGCCGGATTCTATGCCAGTGCTCTAGCTGTCTCTTGAGATATGCGTTCACATAAGACATTCCATCTCTTCATCTTCTAGGGGAGCCTGTCTGGTTTTCCTCTGACAAGCTCTTATGCAGACTGACTACTGTCATTCTGAGGCCCCTCTTCACTGGGGCCTGGAACACTGGCTCTTCACGGAGTCTGGAGCATACCAAACTGTGGAACTATAGACCTGGTTCTCCAGGGTCTTCAGCTTGCCAACTGCACATCTTGGGACTTGTCCACCTCTGTCACTGTGTGAGCCCATTCATTACAGTAAAACCAATCAATGCCCCCCTCCCCGCCCCCATATATGTCTCCTAATGGTACTATTTCTCTGGAGAACCCTAATATAATAAAGTATTCAAGGCTTTTATGATTTGACATGTTTACATCTCCAGGATTTTTGCTCAATACATCCTTCTTCTATTACTTTTTTCCTTTGCAGTTAAAATCTTTTCGTTGTGAAAGATTTAACAACATATGCATATATAAAGAGTAATAATAAAATGAACACCGTGTATCAACTGCTCAAGTCAAGAAACGAGAGTCCAGCACTTTAGAATGCTGGCACTCAAAGTATTGTCCCACAAAAGAATGAGCATCACCTGGAAAGTTTAAAAAGTGCTGAATCTCAGCCTCCTCCTCTGCCTTAGAATCTGTGTTTTAACAGGATCTCCAAGGGATTCACATGCACATTAAGTCGGAGAAGTTCTTAGAAGCCCGTTTCTCTTCTCTTCAACACTTGCCACAAATCATTAATATCCTGATTTTGTGTTAATTGCTTTTAATAATAGTTCTACCACCCTGAAGTAATCTATCCCCAAACCACACAGCACCTGGTCTTGAAAACGAGGGCCAGCGAACACCAGCCACGTGAGGAGAGGGCAGCACTCATCTCCCTGGACAGAGGCTCCAGAAGGAAGAGAGCAGGGCAGTCTCAGGCTGTGGTCTGACTTCCGCTTCCATGGAAGTTGACAAGGCCCCCTCTGAGGAAGAGGCAAGCAAGGTCACAAGTCAGTCCTGGGGAACACACGGCTTTCCACAGCCGGGAGCCTGGCCACACAAGCAGCACGTGGGCCAGGCACTGGGCATGCAGCAGAAGTCTGGCCTGGGAGAGCGGTCCAGTGTGGCCGACCTCCTGCTCTCAGGGAAAAGCTGAAAATGTCCATGAGTGTCCCTGGCAAAGCGTGAAAAGAAGACATGATCAGGATGAGCCCAGTACTGATGAGGACCTGGGCCACGTTTTCCTGGCGTTCTGCGCTCGGTGCGGACCTGGGGATCTGAGTGCTGGCTCGCACTGCAGCAGTGTGGCTCAGCTGCCTGTCACACCTGATGCAGAGCTGTCATGCTGGGGCCACTTTCCTTCCTCCTCCACGTGAAACCCTGCCATTTTTCTCTGTTGGATCTCTTATCTTCCGTGTCTCATGTTTTACTCTTCCTTGATTTATTCTTTCAATTTTGATGCAGTATTTCTTACAGTAACTTAAGAAAAGGTATGTGACAGTTAAAATTTTTTAAATCTCTGATTTCTGAAAATGACTATTTTATACTCATTCTTGCTGTATACTCTGGCTAGCTATATAATTCTAGGTTGGTAATTGTTTTACTTCAGAATTTCAGCACTGTACTACTGCCTTTTTGATTCCTATGTTGCTGCCAAGAAGTCCAAAGATACTCTTGATTCTTGATATGTGACCTAGTACCCTCCCCATGCCGGAAGTCTGTTCTATCCTCTAAACTCAATGTTGAGAAGTTTTATGACTGCCATGGGTCTATTTTCCTTCTCAGTGCTGAGCACAATATGGCCCTTTGATCTGGCAACTCACGCCCTTAAATTCTCAAATTAAATCATTGCTTTCTTCCAGTAATTTCTGTTTTTCTCATGTTCAATCTCCTACACTCGTCCTCAAATTTTCTTTGCTATTTTTAGCTTTTTCTCTTTTTTTTTTCCTTTACTTTTTGGGAAAATTACTCATACTTCATATGTATAATTCACACATGTATTTCACATTTTATAATATTTCTCAGTTTTTGTTTTCTGAATTAAAAAAAATTACTGTTTCATAACATCTCATTGGCCAAAGCAATTCCTAAGTCCAAGCTCCAAATTAAGGAATGGGATCTATCCTCTGCCTGTTCTGAAGCTATGGCAAGGATGCAGGTGTATAATGTGTCCCAAAGAGTGAAAACCTGAGAAGACATCTAAGCGATCCCCACACAACTAAGGGACAGGACACATTCCCATCAGTAAGAGTGACTCATTTTAGCAGTGAGAAGGGATGAAAGTCAAGGGAGGGGTGGAAGAGGGAGGGTTATCTGCAGACAGAAAAGAATCACAGTTAAAAATGCCCAAAGTACTGCAGTCCCCTCTTTATCCATGGGGTTCCACTCCCAGTGGACGCCTGAACCCAGGGATGGTACTGAACTCTGTATCCTTTTCACTTAAAGGTAGCACCTCACACCTTCTCTTTGGCATCTCTAAATTTCCTGCATCACTACTCTTCTGTTTTGGGAAGAGTAAGTATTTTTACTTACTCATTATTAAGTAAAATGAGAGTTAGATGAACACATGCACTTAAACATCAGGACAATCAATCTGATAACCCGGATGGCTAAGTGACTATGGGGTGTGTCATATACACATCATAGATATGTGAGACAAAGGGGGTGGGTGATTCATATCCCCAGGCAGACAGAGTGAGGCAGCACAAGATTTCACACACTGCTCAGAATGGCACATGATTGAAAACTTATGATTTCTAGAATTTTCCATTAAGTATTTTCAGACAATAGTTGACCGCAGGTAAGTCAAACAGTAGAAAGCAAAGGTGCAGTTAAGTGGGGACCATTGTAATTCTGATACACTGGCCCTCTGCCACAGAGTATCTTTGAAAGATCATTGTTCTACACTAAATAACATATTAACCAATTTGTTTCTAATCTACACTAAATAACATATTAACCAATTTGTTTCTAAAAAAACATCTAATTTTTATGAAACTTTCTCATGCAGGATCTCATCTGCAGAAGCCAAATGACAGAGAAGAAGGACAGAGTTTTTCTACTGGAGTTTGGTCTGAATTTCTGGTCCTACCACTGAGTTGGCAACCTTGGCAAGTTAATCTATGGGTCTTAAGTTTCCTGACATGTAAAACTGGATATAATATCTATCCTATGAGACTCCTATGAGGACAAAATGACAATAAATTTAAAAGAGTCTGGTTCTTTCAAAATTCTCTTGACATGACCAGCTGCTGCTGCTGCTAAGTCGCGTCTGTCGTGTTCAACTCTATGCGACCCCATAGACGGCAGCCCACCAGGCTCCCCTGTCCCTGGGATTCTCCAGGCAAGAACACTGGAGTGGGTTGCCATTTCCTTCGCCAGTGCATGAATGTGAAAAATGAAAGTGAAGTCGCTCAGTCGTGTCCGACTCTTAGCAACCCCATGGACTGCAGCCTACCAGGCTCCTCCATCCATGGGATTTTCCAGGCAAGAGTACTGGAGTGGGGTGCCATTGCCTTCTCCAATGTGACCAGCTAGGTCACCTATATCAGAGCAGACCTGACTGGACACCATGATCCCAAAGCAGGCACCTTACGTATACGCAGCAGAGGTGGCTGAGGGCGGAGTCCCGAGACAGCGGTCCCTTACACAGCTGACCGTCTCCAGCCAGCCTACGGCTTCCATAGCGGAAAGGTCCTGGTATCATTAGCCAATCAGCAACACTCAGAGATTCTGCTTTCCCAATGAGGGAGAAGAAGATGGTTTGTGGTCTTCAGGTTTTAAAAAGATCATCCAATTTTTCCTCCCCTGAACCACTGCACATCCATGCCTCGGAGCCTAGACTGTGCTAGACTAGTTTCCCTCCTTTGGTGGTAAAATTTTCTATTCAGTTTACAACTTTTGGTCTCTTAGAGTATTTCCTTAATATCTTTGAAAGGTAAAAAAGTTGGAGCAGAGAGTAAGCGCCATGCCTAAAATCACACAATTTGTTGTTGTTCACTTGCTAAGTCATCTCTGACTCTTTGCCACTCCATGGGCTGCAGCATACCACGTTCCCCTGTCCTTCACTAACTCCTGGAGTTTGCTCAAACTCATGTCCATTGAGTCAGTGACACCATCCAATCATCTCATCTCTCTGTCTCTCCCTTCTCCTCTTTCCCAGCATCAGGGTCTTTTTCAGTAAGTCGGCTCTTTGCATCAGGTGGCCAAAGTATTGAAGCTTCAGCATCAGTCTGTCCAATGAATACTGAGGATTGATTTCCTTTAGGATTGACTGGTTTGATCTCCTTGCTGTGCAAGAGACTCTCAAGAGTCTTCTCCAGTACCACAGTTATCAATGCTTTGGTGCTTACAATTCTTATGGTCCAACTTTCACATCCACAAAAGACTACTGAAAAACTCATAGCTTTGACTATACTGACTTCTGTTGGCAAAGTGATGTCTCTGCTTTTTAATATTCTGTCTAGTTTGTCATCGGAGAAGGCAATGGCAACCCACTCCAGTACTCCTGCCTGGAAAATTCCATGGACGGAGGAGCCTGGTAGGCTGCAGTCCATGGGGTCACTAGGAGTCGGACACGACTGAGTGACTTCACTTTTGCTTTTCCCTTTCATGCACTGGCAAAGGAAATGGCAACCCACTCCAGTGTTCTTGCCTGGAGAATCCCAGGGACAAGGGAGCCTGGTGGGCTGCCGTCTATGGGGTCGCACAGAGTCGGACATGACTGAAGCGACTTAGCAGCAGCAGTTGCAGCAGTTTGTCATAGCTTTCCTTCCATGGAACAAGTGTTGTTGTTGTTTTGTTGTTGTTGTTTTTTAATTTCATGGCTGCAGTCAGTGTCCCCAATGATTTTGGAATCCAAGAAAAGCAAATCTGTTACTGTTTCCACTTTTCCCCATCTACTTACCATGCAGTGATGGGACCAGATGCCATGATCTTAGTTTTCTGAATGCTGAGTTTTAAGCCAGCTTTTTCACTCTCCTCTTTCACTTCATCAAGAGGCTCTTTCACTCTTTACTTTCTGCCATTATATTGATATCATCTGCATATCTGAGGTTGCTGATATTTCTGCTGGCAATCTTGATTCTAGCTTGTGATTCATTCAGCCCAGATTTTGCACGATATACTCTGCACAGAAGTTAAATAAGCAGGGTGACAATATACATACTTGATGAACTCCTTTCTCAATTTTGAACCAGACTGTTGTTCTTTGTCCAGTTCTAATTGCTGCTTCTTGATCCGCGTACAGGTTTCTCAGGAGACAGGTAAGGTGGTCTGGTATTCCCACCTCTTAAAGAATTTTCCACAGTTTGTTATGACCCACACAGTTAAATGCTTTAGCAAAGTCAACGAAGCAGAAGTAGATGTTTTTCTGGAATTCCTTTGCTTTTTCTATGATCCAACAGATGTTGGCAATTTGATCTCTGGTTCCTCTGCCTTTTCTAAATCCAGCTTGTACATCTTGAAGTTCTCAGTTCATGTACTGCTGAAGCCTAGCTTGAAGGATTTTGAGCATTACCTTGCTGGCATGTGAAATGAGCACAATTGTATGGTAGCTTGAACATTCTTTGGCATTGCCCTTCTTTGGGATTGGAATGAAAACTGACCTTTTCTAGTCCTGTGGCCACTGCTGAGTTTTCCAAATTTGCTGACATGTTGAGTGTAGCACTTTAACAGCATCAACTTTTAGGATTTGAAATAGCTCAGCTGGAATTCCATCACCTCCACTAACTTTGTTTGTATAGTAATGCTACCTAAGGCCTATTTGACTTCACACTCCAGGATGTCCAGCTCTAGTTGAGTGACCACACCATCATGGTTATCCAGCTCCTTAAGATCTTTTTTGTATAGTTCTTCTGTGTATTCTTGCCACCTTTTTTTAATCTCTTCTGCTTCTGTCAGGTCCTTGCCATTTCTGTCCTTTATTGTGCCCATCCTTGCATGGTATGTTCCTTAGGTATCTCCAATTTTCTTGAAGTGATCTCTAGTCTTTCTCATTCTATTGTTTTCCTCTATTTCTTTGCACTGTTCACATAGGCTTTCTTATCTCACCTTTCTGTTCTCTGGAACTCTACATTCAATTGTGTATAACTTTTCCTTTCTCCTCTCTTCTTTTCTCAGCTATTTGTAAGGCCTTCTCAGACAACTATTTTGCCTTCTTGCACTTTTCTTTGGGATGGTTTCAGTCACTGCCTCCTGTACAATGTTACTTACCTCCATCCATAGTTCTCCAGGCACTCTATCAGATCTAATCTCTTGAATCTATTTGTCACTTCCACTAAATAATCATAAGGGATTTCACTTAGGTCATACCTGAATGGCCTACTGGTTTTCCCTACTTTCTTCAATTTAAGTCTGAATTTGGCAGTAAGAAGTTCATGATCTGAGCTACAGTCAACTTCACGTCTTGTTTTTGCTGACTATATAGAGCTTCTCCATCTCTGGCTGCAAAGAATATAATCAATCTGATTTCAGTATTGACCATTGGGTGATGTCCATGCGTAGAGTCATCTCTTGTGTTGTTAGAAGAAGGTGTTTGCTATGACCAGTGCATTCTCTTGGCAAAACTCTGTGAGCCTTTGCCCTGCTTCATTTTGTACTCCAAGGCCAAACTTGCCTGTTACTTCAGGTATCTCTTGAGTTCCTACTTTTGCATTCTAATCTCCTATGATGAAAAGGATGTCTTTTGGGGGTGTTCTATAAGGTCTATAGGTCTTATAGTTCTATAAGGTCTTACAGGTCTTCACAGAACCCTTTCAACTTCAGCTTCTTTGGCATTAGTGGTTGAGGCATGGATAACTGTGATGTTGAATGGTTTGCCTTGCAAACAAACCGAGATTATTTTGTTGTTTTTGAGATTGCACCCAACTACTGCATTTTGGACTCTTCTGTTGACTATGAGGGCTACTCCATTTCTTCTAAGGGATTCTTGCCCACAGTAGTAGATATACTGGCCACCTGAATTAAATTTGTCTGTTCTCGCCCATTTTAGTTCACTGATTCCTAAAATGTTGATGCTCACTCTTGCCGTCTTCTGCTTGACCATGTCCAATTTTACCTCGATTCATGGACCTAACATTCTAGGTTCCTATGCAGTATCGTTCTTTACAGCATTCGCTGTAAGTGCCATGTCTAAAATCACAAGATTACTTTAAGCCAAAATTTTCACTACATGCAGGTTTTTTGACTCCTGGCCCATAAACAGCTTTATCTCGCCTGCATGCATTGTGCTCATTAGCACCATCAACCTTTATTTTTGCTTAGATTAACAGACTTTATTCATTTATGGTAATAAAGATACTATATAGGAATAGAGATACATACATATAAGGTTCTTCCTTGTATTATATTTAGGCAGAAAGTCATAGCATCTATCACGTCTTTCTTTATTAATATTTATTAACACGTTGCAGTGACTCTGGTCTTTCTAGTATCATTGACAAGCCTTACTCTTTCTCTCCGGTGCACCAGGTCTCAATTGTGGCAGGAAGGCTCTTAGCTGGAGCATGCGGCATCCAGTCCACCTGCCTGTCCAGTGGTCAGGACTCCACACTCCCAAAGCAGGAGGCTCAGGTTCATCCCTGGTCACAGGGCTAAGATCCCACATGCCACATGGTGTGGCCAATAAATAAATAAATAAATAAAACCCTTATAATTGTTAAAAATTTTCCAAGCATATGACTTGGAAAATTATAGTTTTTGTCTTGTAGTTAACTTTTTAAATACTGTGGTCACAAATGAACCTATCTATGAAATGAAAATAGAATCAGGGACACAGAGAACAGACTGGTGGTTCCCAAGGCAGTAAGGAATGGGAGAGGGCTGCACTGGGAGTTCGGGACTAGCAGATGCAAACTGGTAATATATAGAATAGATAAATAGGGTCCTACTACATAGCACAGGTAGCTGTATTCTATATCCTGTGATAAACCATAATGGAAAAGAATATGAAAAAGTGTGTGTATGTAAAACTGAGTCACTTTGCTATACAGCAACAAGTAACGCAACACTGCAATTCAACTATACTTTAAAAAAAGGTGGTCAAAACCCCTCATCATAGAAGTTTCCATCGTGAGCTTTTTATGTGTACAGTACAGTAGCAGTGTTAACTGTACGTACACTGCCATGCAACAAATCTCTAGTGCTCTTCATCTTACAAAACTGAAGCTGTACACCCATTAAATAATTCTCCCCTTCCCTCCAGCCCCTGGCAACTACCGTTTTATACTTTCTAAGAGTTCAACTATTTTAGATATCTCAGATAAATGGAATCATGCAGTGTTTGTCTTCCAGAAATTGGTTTATTTCATTTAGCACAATGTCCTTAAGATTCATCCGTTTCGACATGAGACAAGATTTCCCTCTTTTTTAAGGCTGAATAATAGTCCACTGTATGTATACATCACATTCTCTTCATCCATTCATCTGCTGATGCAAACAAGATTGCTTCCACCTCTCAGCTATTATGAACAAGGCCACAACGAACATGGCAGTATAAATCAGGGTCTACTGTCACCTCTGTTTAGTCCACCTCCGAAATGACTCCAGCCCAAAAACATACAGCTTCTGACTCCCAATTCACAGCTCCTTCCACAATATCATCAACATTTATTCAACAAATGCTTGCTGACTGCCAAACTGTACAAGGTTTGTGTTACATTACTGGTCTTGCTCTCAGGTTGCTCACAGTCTAATGGAGAGCAGCAAACACACTAATTAAAGTACAGTGTGGTTGTTCTGGCAGAGGTTAAGTACCCAGCCTGGCTAGAGAAAGGACTTAGAGAAGAGGTCCTAAAGAAGATGACACATGAGCAGAGCCCTGAATGGTGAGCGGGTGTCAGGCATTATATGACTAAGGAAGGGCATACATGAGAAGACATCTAGAGAAATTAGGCCATTTAAAAAGAATTGCATTCAAAGCATTTTAGGGATCTTGGAGGGTGGCATATGGGCTTCATTTCCACAGTGCCAATTACTGTAATACCTCAATGACAGGCTGCTCCACCAGGCCAGCAACACTGATGATGCTCCCAAGTTCACTTTATACCACAGTGTCTTACACTGCTCTGCTAGGCACAATAGTTCTCCACTAACTTAAGGGCCTTGAATACTTAACTTGCCAAAGTTTAGCCTGTGAGTTGGGATGCTTTGAATTAGACTGGGCAGAGTGGGCAGCCAGAGTGCTGATATTTTTCATCATAAAAACATCATTCTTCCATCCTCAACTCACCAATAACATACAGCTCTTCAAAAGAATGCTTAATATGAGTAAGATACATGCAGGCAATGCACAGTATTTGATAAGACAACAAAACTCATGATGAGGCTCCACACTGTTCAACTCTCTCCCTTAGAATTCAGAAGTGAGATGGTATTCATGGGATGTATAGTATTATGTGTATTTGAAAAATGAAGTCAAACTTTTTCTGACAAAAAGCTGATTAACCTGACAATGAAGACTGATTTTGCCAACTGGGTTACGTGGTAGACATTTTGCATACAGTAAACAAGTTACAGTCACAGTTCTAAGGTTTTGATGAAAACATATCTGAAGTGGATAAAAGTATTTATCAAAAACTACTGGCAAAGATGTATTGAACAATATTTTTATTTTCCCAATCAATTTTGAGTATATTAGGTTATACAAGGTCCTTCTAAATGGAAGAGTAACAGGTATAATCGACAATCAATTGATAAGATTTGGTAAAGCCTCTGTTACATTTCTTGGTGAGAAAGTGAATGACTGATGAGATTATCCCTTTATAAGTCAGATGGTCTCTAATTTTCTGCTTTCATTAAAATTGACAGTGTACCTAACCAAGTTGTCATCTAATTAATAAATTAATTTTTGATGATATATATCACTACATGATTTCAGGGATACAACTCACATTTCAAAAACTTGAATGTTACTAAAATTAAATTTCTTCCTTTCTTTTATACTTAGGCAAACAAGGATTTCTGGAACTTAAATTTGTAAAGACAAAAAAATAGGAATAGAATTAAAAACTGTCATTTCGTCAATGAGTAATATTCACCCACAGGTATGTGAACAAATTTAGGTGGAAAAGCCTCCTCCATCTCACTGAGAGGCAAGTCTAATAAACCTGTACTTTTTTTTCTTCAGGGGAAAACGTGAACACAGTCCCCTGCTACCACAAATTATGCAGTCGAACTTCCCACATTTGGGGAAATTGCAGGAGTCAGCACATACGGAGTGCAAAGGATTAACCTGGGAAAACCACCTTGGTGATCACCGTTATCTCCCCTGCCAGGTAAGTATAATAAACCTGTACTTTTTTGCATAAGTTATTTATAAAAATTTAAAATGAGTGTTGTTATATACTAATTTACTATAATAACTTATTATTAAATATATATAACACATAGAATCTTATAAATATTACATATATTCTTTTTTTGCCATTTATTTTTATTAGTTGGAGGCTAATTACTTTACAATATTGTAGTGGTTTTTGACATACATTGTCATGAATCAGCCATGGATTTACATGTATTCCTCATCCCGATCCCCCCTACCTACATATATTCTTTTGTATCAATCAACTTTTTTTTTTTGGCTGCACCATGGGGTTTATGGGATTTTTTCCTCTACCAGGGATCAAACCTGGGTCCTCTGAAGTGAAATAGCAGAGTCCCAATCACTAGACCACCAGGAAATTCCCTATAAATTGACTTTAATAAGAGCAGAACGGGAATTCACTGCATAGTTTTAATAACCTATAAGGAAAAAAGAATCTGAGAAAAAAATAGATATATATGTGTGTATGGCTGAATCACTCTGCTATGTGTCTGAAACTAGCACAACATTGTAAATCAACTATACATCAATAAAGAAAAAAAAAAGAAAAAAGAAATGCAAGTTTCAAAAGAAAAAATTTCTGGGACGTCCTTGGTGGTCCAGTGGTTAGCAATCCAGCTGCCAATGGAGGGGACACAGGTTTGATCCCTTGTCGGGGAGGATTCTGCATGTCTGAGAGCAACTGGGCCCGTGCAGCATGACTACCGAGTCTGCGCACCCTAGCCTGTGTCCCTCAGCAAGAAGAGTCACTGCAACCAGAGAACCCCGCGCAGCAAGAAGGACCAGCGCAGCCAAGAAAAGCCAATTAACTAAAAGATAAAATTTCCGTTGTAGAAAAGCATTCTTTAAGTGGCTGACAAAAGCACATCACTAAGGTTTTCAGATTCCACTAGACATTTTAAAAAGGTGATGTAATCATTTTATTTTTAAATGTTAACATTGATGATTCTCTGGAAGTTATATCCTCTGCCACTATAAATAGCATTTTTGCCCTTTTCTCTTTTTAAAACAGCTGATTCACATTAAACATACATAGTGCTTAATTGTTACATAAATTTTCTTAGTTCATATATTTCATTTAAATTGAGTTATAGTAATTTAGTATATCACTGATCAACATGACAAATGCATTATAATTCTGATAAGCTTAAAATGTCAACAAAAATCTGTCAGGGAGGTTCACGATGTTTCATAATCATTTAGTCCAAACACCTAGTATCAAACATAAAGCTTTTTGTGATAGACTCCTACCTTTCCAGTTTTATCTTCCAGCCTCTGGCACTTAAAGTCTTAAATTCAAAGAATTATTCACTGTCACAGTTTTGAGCTTTTGCTTAGTTTTCCAAAGGGATCAAAATCCTATTAGATGTCCCTTGATAAGAGCGAAAGCCCACATGCATATTAGGCTATTAAATGTTTGGAAATCTCCTAAATAAAGGAAACTGTTTAAATTTGTTTATTCCAGTATCACCCAAATCTGTGCAACTCTAGAACTCTTTTAATAGCCCATGAAATTAGTGTTTCATGTAACACCCTTTGGGAAAACATCTGGCAAAATATTAAGACCCACTTTAAAAGTCTGTAACACTTTCCAAACTTCACCCAAGGGGCATCCCTTTCCAAGTATTCCCATAGGTTTTACAGTCTTCAGCAGGGCTTTGCGATGACATAAGTGTGGCACCACAATTCCTGGTTCCCAGCAGGAGTTCAATGTTGGGTGAACAAATGACCAACTTAGAGATGGAAATAGGGACTACCCTGATGGTACAGTGGTTAACACTCTGTGCTCCCAATGCACAGGTTCGATCACTGGTTGCGGAACTAAGACCCCACATGCTGAAGGACACAGCCAAAACAAAAAGATGGAAATGAAGAAAGGGGTGGATAATTCCCAAGCTCCCACTTTGGTTGACTGGACAAGGGAAAATACTCTGAAGAAATATAAGACTGGCAAGAAAATCGGAGAGTCCCTTTTGGATAACGTGGGAATCAAAGTGGAAATGTGCAGTACACAGCTGCATTTGACCCTGGGTAGAGATGTGAAGAATAGGTGATAGATGCATGAAAGAATCAATGACATTAACCCTGGAAAAGAAAATTGAGTGAAAAAAACTAGGGAACATGAATATTTAAAAAGTGTCCAAAGAACGTTTCTCAAGCCAAAAAACTTGGAATCCCTTCAACTCCTTCCATTTGCCTCCAATCCAATCCATTTAGTCCATCACCATCCTCTGTCACCTCTGTCTTCAGAAGCTATCCAGAATTCACCTCCTCCTCTCCATCTGCACTACCACAAACAGTTCCAGCCTAGACCACTGCAAAAGCCTGAACTGCATCAACTCATGCCCAGACCAATCCCAGACACCCTCCGTGTAGCATCAGAATGGCCTTTAAAAAATGTTAGATCATGTGATGTTTTTCCTTCAAATCCTGCTACTGCGTCCCACTGCACTTGATCTGACCCTTGCTTACCCAGCTCTCATACCAGCTGACTGCCTGCTGCTCTGCCCATACTGTCCCTCCTTTCTGTTCTTCATGCAAGCTCAGAAGGTTCTTGCCTCAGAAACTTTCTGGTGGTAGTTCTAACTGGAATGTTCTTTTCTGAAACTTTCAGCTGACTCATAATCTCCTGTCATTCAACCCAAATTAAGACAGAGCTGCTACTATCATATCTAAAACTGCTACTATAAATCACTCAGTATCACATTACTTACACTTTTTCTTAGCATTTATTATAACTTAAAATTAGTTTTAAAAATTATTGATCTCTCTCCATGAGAGCAGAGTTTCAATCTGTCCTGTTCACTGCTGTATCCCTAGCAACCAAAAAAATGTTCTGACCTACAGTGGGCACCAAGTATTTTTTGCATGAATTAATAAAGGAAAGCAGAAGGAGACTGGGAAAAGTCAGAAAGCTGGAAAGAAAATCAGAAGAGAGTAGAAGCTAACAGAAGAGTCTTAGGAAGGAGGAAGTCAAAAAGAATGATGACTAAGAAGCCACTGAATTTGGCAAGTCCATCTTTGGTGTCCTTTAAGGGGGCAGCTTCGGAAAAGTAGAAGAGGTAGAAGGCAGATTACAATGGGGAAATGAGTAAATGGGAAGTGCAGTGGGAAGGGCAAAGAGAAGGAAGGAGCTAGAACACTATTTTGAGGGTGAGAAAAGACAAAAGAAAGGAGGATATCTGTTCATGTTTCAAGCTAAAGGCAGGGACCCAGGGGAAAAGGGGATACTGATAAAAAAGGAAAGAAGATGCTAGGACAAGGTCATGAATGTTATAGGAAGAAATGCAATCCTAAAGCCACATTACTCATCTTTTCTCTAAAATTATCCCACAATGTCTGTTTCATGTTCAGAAATATCTACTCTCTGAAAATAATTTATTATTTATATAATTCTTACATAGGCTCAGTCTACAAAATAATTATTGAAAGTTTGCACATCTTTAACTCTTAGAAGGTACACAATGAGGTGTTTTGGGGTAGACAGTCAGGTGTGCTATGCCCTCACGGATGGTTCAGAGAACAGAACTTTTAGGGAGACAGAAAGGTAGAGAGGAGAGAATGTGTGACATGATAAAGCAAATAAGGAATGATGATGACAACGGGTAGAATCTAAGTAAAGGTAAGCCGATGTTCTTTGTACTATTTGTGTAGTTATGTATAGATAAAAGTTAAAAAGAGAGCAACAAAGAGAAATATTATTTCCTAAACAATTAACAATGTATTGGTAATTCTTTCCTAACAAACAATATAATTTCCTAAACTAAGCAGGAAAGGCAACTTCCATGAATGGTTGACATGGAACTGTCAAATTTCTTGGTAGAGTATTACAACAACTTAAGAAGTAAGCAGCAAAAGTATGGCAATGCTATATAAGGGGGCCAGGAATAAACCTTTATAACATTTTACCAAAAGAAAATGTTCAAGCTATTGTAGAAGGCTATTTTCATGACAGAATTAATGTTTGTATAAAGTGAGTGGTAATTCTCTATTATTTGGCATCCCTATTAAAAAGAAGTCAATCCTGTCACTACTATTTGGTTTTCAATGAGCACACGCAGTACAAAGAAAACCTAATAAGGTCATTCCTTGACAACTAGAGTAGAAAAAAGTCTGAAGCACAGTTTCTGATTCATCTGTAACAGTATCTACCGTAAACAGAAGTTGGCCAAGATTTAGCTGTAGTGGAATATCCTAAGAAGGGGGAAAAATAAGCAGAAACTGGACTCTACTAGTAAATTTGATTTGATCCATTTTCACGTGTACAAATGGTTTGCTGATGGTAACTTTGCTAGGAAACGGATGCCTAAGAGTACTACAGGACTTCTTGAAAACATAATAATAATATTCCTTATGTAAGGAGTATTGGGTTTCCCTGGCGGCTCAGCTGGTAAAGAATTCACCTACAATGTGGGAGACCTGGGTTCGATCCCTGGGTTGGGAAGATCCCTTGGAGAAAGGAAAGGTTACCCACTCCAGTATTTTGGCCTGGAGAATGCCATGGACTATACAGTCCATGGGATCGCAAAGAGCCGGAAACGACTTTCACTAAGGAATATTGATTAGATCAAATACATACACAGAATTGTCAAAAATAATAATCACTTTCTCCCCTCCATCTCTCTGGGCAAAGCTGTGCTTTCTCTCAAGGCCAAAAGGCAAGAACTCTCCCCCTCTCTGAACTGAAGGAGCCACTAAAATGGGTTCTACTAGACTCTCATCTTCCATTCCTAAAACTTTACTCCAAAGCCAAAGAGCTCACCTAGAATCACGTGGAGACTGAAGTTAAAAGGGTCCCTCTTCCTAGTTGGGAGGCAGTAGAGCAATTCCATTCTAAAGTTTAACTCACGAAATCCATGGGTCAAGGTTTAATGCGATAAGACATCAACATAACACGACACACCTGAACACCCAAAGGAATGACTAAACAGGCCAAGCTCAAGTTCTGACACACTCAGAACTAATTTCTCTTCAAACAGCATGTCCAACTTCTCTCTAGTAGTTTAGGGCTAAAAATATCATAGAGGATCTAAATTCTTACTCTCCTTAAACAAACTGAATCACTACTAACATATTCTAGCAGGTGTTCAGGCAACTATTAGTGTGTAAAACTGAGATTTTTTTTCTATGGGCTTTCACTGTTTACTTAAATGGAATGACCACCAAAAACTTTAAGTCTTTCCTTTGAGCTGCATCTCCCCCTGTTCTCCTAGGGCTTACAGTCTAGTTTTCAAGACACATCTAAAGTAGCATGCAAGGATGTGCTTAAAATATTTAAAATAGCACAGGCAATGCATTTCCTTAATGTTTTGACAAAGCAGATTCTAACTGCTGTGGGGCAGGGTGAAAACTGGTTTTAAAGAGGAAGATGAACTGTACCTGAAGGACGTCAGGATTCTGAGAGGTGATGGGGGAGGGTCTTACCGGCAGCCTTTCCATTTATGAAGTATTTTCACCTCGACACTCATTTCTTTTGAATCTTACAAGAATCCCAGAGGAGGTCAAACACATCTTCAATTTACAGAGAAGAAAAGTGAGGACGAGAAGTCCTGACTACATAAGAATTGATAACAATAAGCAATGAGATGTCCAGCAGTCCAGGCTGGTGTGGAAGAGAATAAGAAAAATAATACAAACTGAGCATAGGGCCTGTGAGGGTCACAGCATTTAAAGGGTTAGAGACTAAATACCTGAATACTAATTAGTGAAGCCCGGTGAGACCTAATAAAGGCGTGAATTATAAAAATACACAGAAATTAAATTGGTAGCATTTGTTCTAAACTTTAAGTTACCAAGAAAACAACAGCAACGAACCTTGTAAGTAGTTTCAGGAAGGAAAACCTCCAACCAACAAACTTCCCTAGCACTACTGAGAGCCCAAAAGGGTGTAATAATTTACCAGCAAACTCTAATATCATCAGAGGTTTTAAACAGGCTTCTAATTAAAACTGGGACTGCCAACAATACTGCTGTAATCACAAATTCACAAAATTTCAGAGTTGCCTAAACAAAGAATACTTTTGTACATCTCAATGAGCAGCACTATGCCTCTACGAAGATTTCCGAACGATTCTTGACTTTCCATTCAGAACAATTTCATTTGGTCAGCTGAAGTCCGTCTTATTTCCATATTTAAGCCCTGACCCTGCAAAAAGCAAGGACTCAAAGGACAGCTGCAGAATAAATGAGGCCATTATCACAGGCAACTTTAATGCCAATCTGTTCCAAAACAGAATTCTCAGAATTTCGAAATCAAGTCTGGAAGAAAACTCTTTCACCGCCCGTTCACCAGCCTTCCCTGCCGGGGCCTTCAGGTCGGTCCTCAGGATCCTGTTTTCCCAAAGCAACGCCACAGTGCCATTTCCCGCAGATGACAACCGCTCAGTCCCAGCCATGTTAGCCTCCCCGGAGCGAGACCCAAGCAGCTGCGGGCACTGAGGCAGTCTCAAAGGGCCCTGGGCGGCGTCAGGGGCAGCATCTCCCGAGAAGGGGCTGCTCCCGGAGTCCTACTCACCGCGACTGGGAGGCCATGCTCAGGGCCGTCGGCAGCATCGAGGCGGGGGGCCGCCGCTGGCGCCGGGGCCGGAGCTGGGGCCGGGGCGGGCGGCTGCCGGTGCTTGCCGGCGCGCTTGGCCTTGGCCTGGATGCAGCGCTGGTGAAGGGCGAAGGTGTGCTGGCGCTCGAGCTCCAGGCGCTCGGGCGACACGGCCTCATAGCGGGCCTCACAGGTGCTGTGGTGGCGCCGGCACAGCTCGATGCGCCGGCGGAGGCGCTCCATGACCGCGCTGTGCCGCGGCAGCGCGAACTCCGCCATGGGGCAGGTGGGCAGCACCATGGGCCGCGGGCTGCACGGGCCAGGCCCGAGGCGGGCCTCTCGGGCCGGCGGGCACTGCACGCTCCGCTCCCTGCCGGCTGCCCGGCTGCCTCACGGCCACGCCATGGTCCCGCGAGCTGCGGAACGGGCTCGCGCGCGGCGGGGGTCTTCCTCTGGCCCCGCTCGGCCCAACCCGGGCAGGCGCTCGCTGCCCACCTCAGGCCTTGGCCTGTCCCCGCCGACCCGGCCCCATTGTTTTCCGCGCCGCCGCCGCCGCCATCTTAAAATTGTTTTCGGGGCTCTCGGAAGAGGGCGGGGCTCCGGCGGGCGAGCCTGCCGTCACAGCTGATAAGCAGACACTGCGGCCAATTAGAGAAGGACGAGCGGGCCGCCCGAGGGGCGGGGCCGCGCACACTAGAGGCGCGCCGGGGCTGTTTCCTTGCGGAGTTTAAAAGGAACTCTCAAGTGAAGCGGAGGGAAGCAGCTGGGCGGGCTTCAGTCCTCAACACTCAGCTGAGTGTGACCGACAGAAGCTGGCTCTAAACGCCGCCTCACGCGAACAGGCCCTTCCGGGTCCGCCGCGGAAAGAGGGGCAGTAGGCGCGGCGTAACCCGCCAGACACAGATGGTGGTCTGGCACCATAGCGATTCACCATTTCCCTACCGCTTCTTAAATTCGGGTTTGATAAGCTGAACAGTAGCCTCGCTTTTTCAGTGTCATCGGGTTTTCTTCGACCTCACTCCTCACATTCAGCCTCACAGTTGGTAAGAACTGCATTCGAGCTGAAGAGGTTTCCTCATGCGCTATTCTGAATCGAGAGTATCAATCTGCCCTCATATGAAAGTATTTCAAAAGTTACAACTACTAAAAGAAAAAAAGCCGACATGAGGAAAAGGATATGAAGTCTCCTGGGGAGGGGGGGTGGGCACAGTAGAACTGCAAAGGATGATGCTTTAGTTAAAAAAAAAAACGGGGAGCCTGGCCTGCGAGTTTTACGTTTAAAAGATGGTCTGTTAGGTAGAACCGAATCACACGACAAAACCCAAATAAAGACAGTTACACCCTAGTACTATACCTAGTAAGCAAAGGAAGTGGGAGACTAGGGAAAAAAACAGGAGCAATCAAACTAGACAGTCTGTTGGGTCAAGAGAAACTAGAAACAGGTATTGGCACCCTAACTGCTAAAAAGAAACAGTAGGTGCCAAAAGGCTACAAAATGAGACACCATCGACAGCTCGACATTTGGTACAGTAACTTCTTACTAGGCCAATGAAAATGTTTTAAAAGCAGAAGAAAAAATTGAGTCTTTATTCAAATAGTACGTGTCTTTATACAAGTGCAGTAAAAAATACAAGTGACCCACCAAAGCAAAAGTGCTTAGGGCTCATGAACACCGTAACAGTCCTCTTTAACCATTCTTCAAACATAAATTTTACACCAGAATTAAAGTTCCTTTCTAATGGGAAAGATAATTGTAACTAGGAGCACTACATTTTGTGTACTCTTCAAAAAGCAATTCAAAAGCCTAATACTACATAAAAAGTTTTGACCTAATGTTCTAAAATATCCCTAAATAGGAATATAAAAGATGGAGTCTGATTCCAAAAGTCATTTATTTTTGAATAAAAATTTTGAAGTTAAATGGTTTCCATAATCTACAAGAATATTATCTACAAATTACCCCTCTTCTTCCAAGCTGCTAGTCATCCTATACAACTGAAACTACTGAACCCCAATCCAACAGGAAAAAGAGGCAAAGCCTACTTTGAATTATATTCACCTTCATGTGGTAAGATGAAGTAACTGTTTCACTGTTCATAATAGTTTCTGGGTATTAGCAAACTTTCATGTAGTAGCCAATTAATGGAAGATTAACCCACTACTGAAACAGTAAAAAAAACAAACTGAAGGTTATTTATGAAGTTCAGTCAAAAGCTGATGCTTAACACAGGGCTTTAATGTAACACCATTTAGTAATGCCAACAATCTGAGAAAAGTGGAGTGTGTTATGGATAAGAGAAATTGAGGAACACATCTGATGCAGTAGACATTTTATATCAATGGGGCAGATAACCAGCATGTAAAATAACATAAGTGCCTTTTAAAGAGATGAATACTGCTGCTGTTCATTCATTAATGTCAGACTTCTAATTAGGAGGCTGCATCTTCAACAAAGTGGAATACAGAACCAAGAAAATACTTTTTATTTATCTTTGTTTTTTGGTGGTTCCCCCCAACCAAGGACTGGGGGGGGGGGGTGAGGGGAGACAAACGTTGCTAAATTACCCTGGGTATGATAAATTAAATTACCCTGCAAATGAACAGTCTACTGATTTATACTGGTTATCCCACACCTCAGCTGGAAAAAACTGTAAAGGAAGCATGACATGCAATGTCCATTTAGGGTGAAGAAGGCAGACTTCTAGAAATGCAATGATCCCACACACTTACTTCAAGGAGAAACCTGCAGACATTATTTTCAGGTCTTGCTAAGTAACTGTTTATTTGCACTCAATACATTTGGGAAAGTCTGCTACATAGCTAAGGTCACTGTGACCACAGAACAACAGATGAAAAAGGATAAAGCACTCAACAGCAAGAAAATGCATCCCACCCTCGTAAGAATTTAAGTGAACAAGTAAAAAATTGAAGATAAACAGATACAGCCTTCATCTTTTACGAATATACTTCCTCCCCAATATCTCCCCAATATAAACACTCTGGAGTGTTTATATATTCAGTGCAAGAAACAGTATCATCGGTACATTTGCAACACCTCTGAAGAAACAATAAAGCTAAAAAAAAAAAAAAATCTAGTTCTGAATACATTTCAGTGTGGTGTAATAATGATATTATTACACTAGTGATGGGGGAGAGGCTCTGATAGCACCCATCTGCATTCCACATGAAAAAACAGACCTAAGCTCATTTATTAAAAATTCTACAAGCCACATAACTTAAAAAAAAAAAATTTTTAACTGGACTGCTTTATCATGTAATTTAAGACACAACTGTTACATGAACTGCAAATAAAGATTTAAAAGGTTTAGCAGCTACAAAAATCAGAAAACTCATGCTAAAAGTCACTCCCCCATAAATACTTTTAGCCTGTGTTCAATTACAGTCAATTCTGAATTGGCTCAACTCTGGATTAGACTTCTGAAGTCTTTAAACGGAGTAAAAGAAATGGTAAAGATGAAGGATAGTATTCTATCCTGTACTTTGACCCTGGAAAGGTGTGGGTCTGCTTAACAAAGGAAGAAGAAACATACACATAATCACAATAAAGCTTAACACTATGCAGAGCTTATAATCATTTTTAGCAATGGACTGCAAGCTGCGCTGTGAAGACAAAATGCATAGCAGAGGAGAAAGCTCTTGGGAATTTGGGGAACTTGAGAAGATAAGACAGTGTCAACACAGTGGAAGATGTGATGAAAACACGTGCATCTACTCTGGAGCTCACACATGGGGTAGCTCCTTGAGAAGCCACCTGCTGGAGAAGGCTGGAGCCCAGACACCCCTGGCGTGTGAAGGATGAGTGCCTGAGTGCCGTCTATGCCACCTCGTCCCCTAACTGCAAAGCTGTGTGGGAACTGAGCTGTTCCAAGGGCAAGAGAACACACATACTTTATGGTCTAACCAACAAGTGAAATGTTTTTTCTTTTCGTATGTCTATTTTTAATATAACTTCAACAGAATCTTTATTTAAATTTGGGCTTCCATCCAATCACTCTCAATTTCCTTAGAAGAAATTGAATAATGGAAGCAAAGCAAAACAAGATTATAACCACAAATGACAGCATTTTAGACATGATTATCAATTAGGGGACAAAGACACTTACATGTTTTGTAATACCAAACTTAAAAATCAGTTACAATTCACCAACTTCAAATTCATCCCCCTAACATTTTTAAAGGTTGGTTTTATTTCTGCACGGACAGATTAATATATTAAATTAAGCCAAGATTTTTAAAGACTGGAAAAGTTCTATCACTCTATTTTAAAAAACAAAGATGTTTAAAAACAAAAGAAATTACAAGTTAGTTGCTTCATGTTACATTTCACAACAATTATGTTAAGCTTTTCTCTCTACAGAAACAGGGTCCTTTATGTCACAACTCCAATTATTTACTGCTAGATGTTTAAAATTACATGGGCGAGTGTTCAACTGGAACCTGTTGATGGTGATACATCTGAAGGTTTTTTGAGTTTCAACCTAAGGTGTGCCAGGTCCTCTCCTAGGACCCACACTTGCAGGGGAAGGGGAGGGAGAGAAAAATCACAGATCAAGTTCTTAAGATTGTTTCACTCTCTTCTTGGCTTTCTGTTTCTTGGTGATCTGTTCAAAATTTCATCCTCCTGTTGGTTGAAAACACAAGAAATTCACTATAATTAGCATTTTTTTTTTAAAGTAAAAATTCACCAAGTTTTCAAGATCAACCAGCTGAGTATAACTCATTTGAAGAAAAACAAACAAAAAAATGATTAGAAGAAAATGCACCAAAAACAAAGATTGGCTCGGTGGTGGTAGAATTGTGTGTGTGTTATAATTAATTCAGTCTGTTTTCCATAAATATGCACCTTTCTAAACCTAATCCATCAACATGTCCTTTAAAAAGGACCAAACACCAGGCTATCACATGTTATTCTGCTTAATCCTGAATAATCTACTGGCCTATGGATATATTAGTCCCACTTTGAGGCTGAGAAAGCATAGATTCATGAGGACTAAAGGCTATCCAAGCCCAAGCCAAGTCCATAATAATACTCAAGACTACAAGCCCAGGGGCTTCCCTGGAAGTCCAGTGGTTAAGACTCCATGCTGCCAGTGCAGGGAGCACAGGTTGGAACCCTAGCTGAGGAAATAAGATCCCACATGCTGCATGGCATGGCCAAAAGAAAAAAAAGACTATAAATCCAGTGCTCTTTCTATGCTACACCCACTTATTGTGTGAGGAATTTGGGGGAATATAAAAATAGACTGGCCCCTACCTGAAAGAATTCTGCATTCTAGTTGAGACAGCATATATCCATTGAAAATATAAACAACATTGACCATTATCAATAGAAGGGCAGAGTTGTGGTAGCTGGAAATGAAAACTGGGTAGTTTCCAGAAAGGATCAGAATGAAAGAGAAGTGCTGAGAAAAGAGACCTTGGTGAGAATGACATGGACTATTCTCCTTCCCTCATACCTCATATCCAATCCGATCAGAAATCCAGATCAGAAACTCATGTCCTTCTCTATTACCCTGCTCAGAGCCACCATATCTTGCCTGGATTATTACGGTAAACTAACTAGGCTCCTTGATTCTCCTTGGTCTGCAGAAAACATCAAAGCCAGAGTAATTAGATCCCATCAGTCCTTTGCCCGTAGACTGTGAGGCCTGCCTATTTCACTAGCAGGAAAAGCCAAGTACCATACAGCAGCCTCAGAGGCCTCACCTAACCTGGAGTCCTCCCCATGTTCTTTTTCTCCATCCTCGTAATCTACTGGCCATGCTGGCCTTCTAGACTACCATTTCAGGTCCTTTTAGTGGTTGTTTTCTCTGCCAGGAACTCTCTTCCCATGGACATCTCCATGGCACAGTCTTTTTACCGCTTTCAAGTTTTTGCTACGCTGAGGCCTATCTATCATCTTTAAAATTACATACAACTCACTCTGCCCCCAGTACTTCCAAAACCTTTTTCTGTCCTTTTTATTTTTCATACCTCATTGCTTTTTATCATACTGTTCATTTACTTCCTTAAAATGCCCATTGCTCACTGTTTCCTTTCACTAGAATTAAGCTCCCCAAAGGTAGAGTATTTTTGTCTTGTTTGCTAACAATGCCTGGGACACAATGACTCCAGAAATATTTACTGAATGAATGAACGAATGAATTCATCAGCAAGAGGGACAAAAATTTTAGAATGCAGTGATTTGTCCAAGAAATAGCTTTAAGGGCACAGTGAGGAGAAACAGATGATGAACCAGGACTATAAACCATCTGAAGCTGCCATCACTAGAAAGCACTTTATTAGTCTTCCCTTGCCTCTGCTTATTACAGAAAGCCATTTTCAGCACAGAAAGTATTTTTGAGATTCAGATGTAATTTAAAAATTGAATTTTTTAATGCTAAGAATTCCACTGTTACAAAATTGGCTATAACAGAATTTTTACTGTCATAGCCATTGAAAATCATCTTATGAAAATACTCTGTACTTAAATGTACCTTCATCTGAGTTGCTTGAAACATAAAATATACTCTCCCCCCACTTTCTATTACCTCTGCTTTAGGCTTCCTGTCTTCCTCCTCTTGACTGACAGTGTCACCATCTTCTTCAACATCACTTTTTTGCTTCTCTTCTAAGAAATAAAAGTAAAACAACTGAGCAAAATCTTACACTTATTTTTTGGTAACTAGAAAATTAACATTAGAACACACTTCTAGAATCTAAAACAATCCTGACAGTAACTTGCTTATAAGGGTTTAAAGCAACATCTTAGGGTGCTGGCTTAGAGCAGATACTTTGGGGTCTACTTCTTACCAAGTTTCTCTTCACCTTCCTCTTCCTCATCTCCCTTTTCCTTCTCCTCTTCCTTTTCTTCTTCATCCTCCTTCACATCTGGCTGAGGAGCATCCGTCTTTTTGTATTCCACAGGACTGGCCTGTTTCTGAAATATTCCCCCAAAGCGCAACAGGTTTGTTCATATTTTATGTATTATATTACCACGTAATTATTGAATGCCTATGAGCAAAGTTCTGTACAAGCAGTATGCTGGAACAGATACAAAGAAATGTGTAAGAAGGAATTGCTGCCTGAGAGCTTCCTCTCCAGTGAGCATGTGTGGTTCAAGGTAGAAAGAACAGTACAAGCTAAGGGGTCAGGCAGGAATGTGCAAGTCTAACTAGTCAAAGGTGACTGAGTAGCACATATATAGAACAGTGGTGGAGGATAAAGCTGGAAAAGAAGATTGGGGATTAGGTTACAAAATGTCTTGAATGTAGTATGAAGCACAAGTCTGCTTTAGCAGAAGTAGAGGGCCTAAACAAAATTTTCTTTTTTTTAACTGCATATAACAAAGACTAAACAAGAAAAACTACAATAAGGCTGTATTACTCCTGTATGTGGTGTTTGGGGGAAAGGGGGAATGCTGAAAAGAGAAATGGATAATGAGAAATCAAAGACTGAATTATGAAGTATATGAACAGAAACAAGTATGCCAGCAGGAAAAACTAGTTTGTGCCCAGATGGGTCAGTTTTATATCTGTTTTTTTTTTTCCTTTCTTCTTTTCTTTCAGAAAACTGCTGCCAAATATGAAGGAGTGCAATACACTAGACTAGCAACTGAGGGGCTAACAATCCTACTTCCATCTAGGCACAATACATGGCCACTGAAAATAGTGAACAGGGTTTCAGAAGTCAGCACCAAATGTGGCCCAGTCATTACTGAGCTGCTACAAAGAAAAACCTCTGGCAATATATCTTGGTTATTTTTAACATGGTAAGAGTGAATCAAAATAAAACAAACCAACAACAACTCATACCTTTCCAGAACAGCAGAAGAGGATGACAAGAAACACAGGCAGAGCTACAGTCAAAATGTAGACCACCCAGAGCCATGGGCGCTCCTCAGCTGCCTCAATCATCTGCCCCACTACACCTGGCTGGAAAACAAGACAGCACTCATTTCACGGTCTGGCTTTTGACACTAAATATAGGCAGTACTGTCCCACTGTTAAATTACTGCATGGCACTGCTCAGATACCATTTCACAGGATTCAAGCCTAGATGTCCATACAATGTAAAGAGGAAATAAAAGAAAAGTCTCAATTTTCCTGTTGTCTTTATCATCAAGGGTATTTCTCTTTCCTAGGTGTGAAAGCTGGCTTTCCAATTACCTGCAAAGATTCTTAACCTCAGGGACCAGTGAATGAAGAATTTCTTTATCTTAGTGTGTCTCCAATTTTCAATCTGGCCTTATGACCAATTATTTGAAAATTCCATTTTTAATAAACCAAGATTCAATATTTAAGAGTGCATTAAAACAGATCCTAAAGGGAAAGCTTTGTTACATCTTTGTTTTTAGCTGTTTACATTGGAGGACAGTTGGTTTACGGAGTTGTACTGGTTTCTGCTGTACAGCAGAGTGAGTGAGTTATACATGCATCTGCTCTTCTAGACTCTGTTCCCATACAGGTCACTAAAGGGCTGAATAGAGTTACCTGTGCAACACAGTAGGTTCTTATTAGTTATCGATTTCATATGTATTAGTATATATGCCAATCCCTGTTAACTCTATTTTAACACAATTTTAAAAGAAATATCATGCATGTAACACAAATATAGACTCAAAACCTTTGTATTAACCTACTGAAATCATGTCCAAAACCCCAGTATTTTGTCTTTAGTAAACACAGGTCCCACTTTCTATGACAACATTCCCAAATAAGGGAAAAGACAAATCTTAAAAGATCACTCCTCACAACAGTAGCAATTAGTTACCTATAAAAGACATAAATGCACAAGAAACAAGGAAGCACAAACCTCGGAAGCCCCATCTGCAGCTTTCTTCAGACCCCATCCATCATTGGCCCAATCGTCAACCACTCTTCGATCACCACAAATGATAAAGTTGTCAAAAAAAATGTCCGAAGTCATAGACCACAGTTCCAAACCAATAGCACTAAAAGGAGTCATTTTGAAAGGCTCTAGATCTTCAAAGAAATCTGGATTTGGTATTTTCCGTGGTTTCCAGATTCCCTAGAGAAAATTATTTTAAAAAATCATTTCAGATAATGATCAACACAAATTTACAGTGAACCTAAATAAGATGAATTCTGCATTATCTGTGAAGTAAGTGCTGACTGTGTGAAACTTAACAGGAGGAAAACAATAAATGCTATTAATGTCTCTAAGAGGGCTGAATTCCAACTACTTCCAATTTCTACTTTCAGTTTCACCCATGACCTAGATTCAGACCAACACCTTGCTCTACCTGGCACATTCCAAGAGCCTTCACTCTGACCAACTAATGGCTGGTAGGAAAGGGAGCATAAATCAGTACAGACTTCTTCAGTGGTGAGGTGTACACAAACTTCAACCAGATATTTCACCTCAGACAACTACCTAGAGAAACAGTTACCACATATACTCAGACGAGTACAAGAAAAATTACTGTAGCAAGGATTCTAAAAGCAAAAATGGCAATTCACCTAAATGTCCATCGACAAAACAGCTAAGGGGCAACTTTTCTTATTGTCTGCACAACTAAAAATACACTTAAAAACAGGAAAGTATACACAGTCTATATGTAGAGATACAACTTACACTTTGAAGTAAGTTGTAAAGTAGAAATTAATGATTTTAAATAATCTGACTAGAACAGAAACAGAAGTGAGACCAGGGTTGGAATTGTTACAGACCCACAGTAAACGAAGCTTTAAGGTATCACCACCAGTATTATCATCTCATTTGAGCTTCAGAGTCTTTCTATAGCTGAAGATACCGAGGTCAGGCAATGAGCTAACTCATGGTCAGGAAACCAACTCTCATCATAGTCCCCTATCCATGCTACCAGAGACTGCCAGTTTGGATATTTATGGCTGCAGCACCCCTGCCACATGGCAGCAGGATGTCCAAACCACAAGTTTTCATGTTTGTTTTTGTTATAATGCAATTATGAAAGCTCATCTTTCCACTTTCTAGGTTTATCTTTTCAACACAACACCTAAGTTCTCTCTTAATTCTGAAGTTTACTTTGTTTTTAATTCAGTTGTTTGGACATAGAGGATCAATCTGTGGCAGCCTCATTACACACTCGAGAACTATCTGAACACAAAGAGCTCAATGAAGCAGCTCAACCATCAGGAAGTACTAACCTGGTAGTTAGGGTTGTCAATCATGGGGGGCTTCCATCTGCCCTTATAATTAGGATTGTCAATCATGGGTCGCTGCCAGACACCGCACCCAGGGGCCGACTCACACTTAGGGTTGGCAATCTGAGGAGCCTCCCATTCTCCGTCCATATCTTCATCCCTGTGGAGATATAAACAAACTACAAGTGGGTTCTGTAAGCAGGACTATGAAAAGCTACCCCAGGGCTTCCCTAAAATCCTGCAGGAATATTCAGCGGCGTACTACAAAGCATCATTTTGTTTTCGCTTCCAGTAACAAAGGATTTCCTGTGACAAATACATTAAAAAGAGAGATGAGGGACTTCCCTGGTGGTCCAGTGGCTAAGGCTCCATGCTCCCAATGCAGGGGGCCTGGGGTTCGATCCCTGGTCAGGGAAGTAGATCCCACATGCTACAACTAAGACCCAACACAGTCAAAGAAATAAATAAAAACAAACATTAAAAAAAAATAAATAAAATAAAAAGAGAGATGAAAATGTAATCAATTTAGTCTGTGGAGCTCTACACTTAAGTTTGAACAGTTGAATACTGGAGTGGGTTGCCATTTCCTTCTCCAGGAGATCTTCCTGACCCAGGGATTGAACCCAGGTCTTCTGCATTGCAGGCAGACACTTTACCGTCTAAGCCACCAGGGAACTCCTGGCTGTATTTAAGTATTAACTTTTATGTCAATAAAAAAAGCAGGCAATGTTAAAAGTTAACCAACGCTCATACCAGTCCTCTGGCTTCTCTGCATCTGGGTCAGGTACATATTCAGGCTCATCATCTAACCAGCCTTCAGGCTTTGTAGCTTCTTCATCTGGAATCTTAGCAGGAGCATCTTCATCCCTTAACACAAAAGAAAAAGACAATTAATGACAACACTGGCCACAGAATTACAATGACTACAGTGTGGTCCCACTTTGTGAAATAGCTCCTCCTAGAAATATCTAAAATCATATGCAAGGGCCTAGTATGCAGAATATATAGAGAACTCTTACGATTCAATAATAAAATACAATTTGATTTAAAAACCAATAGAGGATTTAATAAACATTTCTTCAGACATACAAATGCCCAAAAAGCACATGAAAATATGTTCCACATTACTAGTCATCATTTTTGAAATGCAAATCAAAACCACATAAGATACCACTTCATACCCAGTAAGATGACCATATTGAAAAAGGACTGATAAAACTAAGTATTGGCAAGGATATGGAAAAAAATGAAACCCTCCTACATTGCTTGTAAGAAAGCAAAATGGTGCAGCTACCTTGGAAAACAGTTTGGCAGTCCCTCACAAAATTAAACATAGTTACCATGTGACCTAACAATTCCACTCCTAGGCATGTACCCAAGAGAAATGAAAATGTATATTCACCCCAAAACCATTCATTTGAATGTTCATAGCAGCGTTATTCACAACCATAGCCCAAAAAGGGAAACAACCTAAACGTCAATTAAACAAGGAATGAGTAAATAAAATGTGGTATCACCCATACGATGGAATATTATTCAGTCATAAAAAGAAAGTATCGATACAAGGTTCCACATGGATGAGTCTTAGAGTCTTAAAACTATTATGCTAAGCCAAAGAAGCTAGACACCAAAGACCACATATCTTATTAATCCTATATCCAGAATGGTCAAATCCATAAGGCAGAAAGTAGGTAAGTGGTTGCCAGTGGCTGGTGGAAGGGAGAAATAGGGAGTAAGTAACTGCTTCATGGGTATGGGCTGCTTTTTGGGTCATAAAAATGTTCTAGAATTAGACAGTGGTAATCACTGCACAATACTGTGAATATACTAAACCAGTAAACTGTACACTTTAAAACGGTGGATTTTAGCGCTTTAACAGTCAACCTTCTAAGTTTATCAAGAAGTACCTAATTTCAAAGCTTTATGCAGTTACTGTAAGACAGTGCTACTTTAGCTGGTAAGCAAGGACATCTCCTATTCTTGGTCAGGGTTATGCTTATTTTAGAACTATGCTAGTTTAAAATTGTGTTAGGACTAAAACTTGTCTATCATTCAGCTGACCTTTTAAGCTCAACATTTACTTCTCCTCCCCCAAAACAAAACAGCTAGTTAAGGAATACAACAGTGAACAAGGTGAGCCCAAATCTAATGTTCACCAAACATACAAATAAACTCACCCTTTACACCAGTGCAGCATGTAAGTATCAACCAGAATTTTACTATGAAACCTAAGAGGATGCTTTTACAAATGGAAGATCAGTTTTATCATTTCTCTTTGTTCACTTTCTAACATTTCCACAAGTCAACCATACCAAGACTTCAAACAGGGTCATATGCAAGAGAGCAACCCACCTGTTTTCATTTCTTGCCACTCTCCAATTTGCATCCTACATAGAAGACCGCTCAATTTCCCTCGCATGTGTTACGCTCGCTCCTGGTCCTCTACTTTTGCACATGATATTCTCCTTCAACCAGGAAATACCATTTCCCATCTTTACCAGTCAGTTATCTCTTGCCCACTTTCAATTCTCAATTTAAAAATACTGAAGTTTGGTATACCTGGTGCTCCGGTCACCATGGAAACACCTATTAGGTCATTCACCACATGCATGCCAACCTCAACTGCCTGTCTCACAGCTAGAGTGAGAGCTGTGCAGGCAGCCGTGTGCCTGTGGCTCTGTGCTCTGGTGCTCAACAGAGAGCAGAGATCTCCTGAGTACTGTTTAATAGGAGAAAGGCTATTTTCCAAATCAAAAATTTAGGACTCCAGCTTTAAATTGAATTGTAGAAGCATGGGAAAGGCCAGGCCGAAAGATGTGACGTTTCACCACAAACCGTGTTGCCACAGGCAAACCGTGTCATTAGTTTCAGCATTTAGTAGCTTGTAAAATGGTGTGAGGCAGTCCAGATGATCATGACAGCCCTGGTGATCACTATGTGGTCACTAGTATTTTCAGCTACAGTAGTCTGCATTTTTCCCAACATTTAGATTGCATCACAGATTATTCAAATTATCCAATTTCAACCATTACTGGATTGCTTAAGCCACATGGAATATATGAAATGCTCCACTGCATTCAAAAACAGGTACCAAAGACTCACCAGTCATCTGGTTTGACAGCATCAGGATCTGGTATTTTTGGTCTTTCATCCCAATCTTCAGGCTTCCGGTCTTCTGGGTCCTCAATTTCACGTGAAGGATTTACAGGAGGAGTCATGTCATTTAACAGATTCCCACTGTTCACAACAGATTGGTCCACTAATATTTCAAAACTATTATCTGGATTCAAGACTGAAAAAAATTAAATGCAATTTTAAAAAGTTAATTAGCCACTTATTCCCAAGTTTTCTTTACCACAAAAGATCATATTTCTTTTTTTTTTAAAGATCATATTTCTAACAGAAAGCAGAAGCACGGAGTAGTGACTCTGGGTATTAAGAGTCGGAACATGGTCATGGAGGCTTAGGCAAGTTTGTACTCTTTTCCTTATCTATAAATCATAAACATTAGTTCTTCAGGTTTTTAGAAATTAAACAACAGGTAAAATTTTAAAACACCAAAATATTCCATGAATGAACATAAAAACATCAAAAAACCAAAGGTATGCAAAGTAACTGCAATATTGGTTTGTCACAAATGGTTACACACAGGTCAACAGGCAAATAAGTTTATTTAATATAACAGTCCCCCAGTAGAAGAGGTCCATTTCCTCATTTTCTGAGTTAGTATTACCACGATCTATGTTGCCAACAGTTCCAATCACACAAACCTTTTATTTAACCACAAATCTACTCAGGTTGTACTTTTGGAATCCACTGAAGAATGCAAACATAACTTTAAATCTATAAAGGTATCTTAAGTGAAATTATGCTAAAGCCTGGATCCTACAACTAAATGTCTAATAGGCAAGTGACTAGATCACAGCACATCCAGAATACTGTGGAAGGTAACAGAGTTCTATGCTGCTCTCCTAAACGATAATGAAGGTGATCAATGTTATCAATGAAACATACTCTCATAGAAAATTCTCACATGTTTGTGAAGAGAAAAAGTAAAATATACTTAACCTTTAATATAAAATTATGTGTTTACACATATATACATGTTTATTCACATATGGCCAAATACATATCACAATGTTGATATTTCAGATACTTTAAATGTCTTTTTTCCTTTCAAATTTCTATGCTGAATATGTATACTTTTGTTATAAAGAAAAAAAGTTATTGCATTCTTTAGGAAAAGAGGCATGACTATATGTGATCTCAAAGCAGCAGAAAAAAGCCTTATGAATATAAAAACCCCATTCCAATGTCTGAATGATTATACTCAACTGTCTAGGTGTTGGAGCATCCAAACAAGTTCAACTAGAAGACACTGAGAAAAACTGTACACACATTTCTATTCTATGTCCTATTACTTAACGCTCTACCAACAAGAAAATAAACAAAGGCAGGAGATGAGTGGAGATTAAGCAAAGAATCTCTTTACGGGACATACAAGCTTTTCTTAAAACCTGTTTCTCAATTCAACCTAAGGAAGAAACATTTCTTTTAGTGCTGAGAAACTAAGTTCTTCTCACCACTAAGATATTAAGTCAACAGAGATTGTTATTTGCAGGTTTATAATCTTTAGAAGGATGATAAATGGGTAGTGCCAAAAAAAACCCAAATTAATTAATAGTTTTTCTTACTTAATGTATAAAGATGTGTTTTCTTATCAGTAAAATAGGTCTTTAGATCTGCATCTGGCCTCTTAGCATGCTTTTCTTCATATACACCCGTTTTGGGGTTTTTGTGGCGGAAGATGAAGTGCAACTTATAGTCCTCTCCACATTTATCTGGACCAAACATAATCGTATACGGGGTCTTGTCATGGAACTGATCCTTCAGAAACAAAAATGAATTAAGTAACTCAAAGTGTTGAAAAGCAACTTTTCAAAAGTATGATACATCCTCTTACAAAATCCCAAATAGTGTCCTATTTATTCATTTATGAGATTTGTACAGATACCAGTGAAAAGTAATAACCAGAAATTACCAGAAATTTTACTGAGAATGTATGAAAGTGATTAAAACATAAAATAATGCATTTATCTAGAGAGTTACTGCTTCTTTTATAAAGTTTGCTAAAACTAAAAATTACATGGGACAGAAACTAAGAAAGAACTTCAAAATTTACATTTCAAATAAAAAGCACAGAAACGTCAAAGTCGATATTTTCAACTTCCAAGATATTTCAACAGCAGGAAAGAAGACCTTTCACAGGTCTTAGCAAATTTTCTTTCGTTTTCTCTGAAATTCTTAAAAGATAACTGGGTGGCTACATAAACAAAAGTACTTACCAGATTGAGCTCTGGGGTTTTGGAAAGTAGTTTCACATAGGCACCGCCACATTCTATCCCATTTTGGAAATTAACCTCATACCTAATTTTAGGGAAAAAAGCAGAAACCATATGGCATTAACTTATTTCCCCTTTCCCTCATTTTGATCACATGTTTTATTACAGGTTATATGTAAAAATTTCATCTTCTATTGTTATGTCCACCCAATCCTCCAAAATTAAATAAGCAAAAAAACCCAAAAAAAACAGAAAAACGTAATGCAGATTCCCAATAAATACTTTCTGCAAAATCCAGAAGTTCATTTGGTATCAGGAGGAAAAATAGCTGATTTATTTCAAAATAATTTATTGGGCATGAAAAAAAATGTTACAAGATGCTGAAACACATCCTAAAATTTCTATTGCAACATGTAATTTTTATTCTCATTATTTTTTACATAGAGTAACAGTTTTATAACATGTATCATTCTTCCCAGAAAGCTTCTATCAACCAAGTGTTTTACTCACTGAACAATGAGAGGCTTGGTATCAAAGATGAAGGGCTTGTTCAGTTTAGTAGAGATAGCATGGTGTTTGGCCCGAGACATCAACACAAGTCCTTTATCGCCTGGAAGTTTTGTTTCCTTCATTTCATCTACCTCCCATTTTCCTGCAAGACAACAAAAAAAAGTTCCATTCCCTAACTACACCTCTGAAGATCCTTAAATGGTAATAAATAAAACTCCGAGTTGTATAAATTCATCACACGGACAAATGTTTAACATGTTCCATTTACCTCTGATAGCTGGCCTATTAATATTAAACACACATAACTGATAAATATTAGGATATAGTTTTTAAAAACCCATAATAGCACATGCATTTTACCAATGCCTAGAAAAGACCTTCCATGTCCAATACACAGCACCATGGGTCATAAATTATCTTTCCACTTTATAGTATAAAAATTAAAATTAAACAGGTCTAACCCTATAAAATATAATGGGACACACAAAGATAGCAAACTTCCAAGGAATAACCTTAAAATATATACATACTCCTTTTAAACTAGCCTTGAGAGACACTATGGAAACATACCGTATCTCAATCTGCTATTGTATCTAAATCAAATGCAACTCTCACCATCATATTTGGCAATTTCGTCATCAGTGTCATCTTTCTTGGCTTTGGATAAAATCCACCTGTAATTAAGACATCCCCCCAAATTAAGATTCAAATTATATTTGGCCTGTAAAAAGAAAGAATGTAAATAATAATAAAAACAGGGATAATCCAGCTCTTCTTAGCCCACCTAATCACTGTACTTTCAACTTTTAAATGTCTTTCAAGTAGTGATAATATATTATACTGGAATCAAAAATCTGTAACAAAAAGTACCAAACTCATGAAATAATCTCACTTTTTAAGACTCAAGAGAAAAAAAAGTTTTTCTCAAAGAAGGGTAAAGGGGAAAGAAATGGAAGCAAGAACCACATGTTCTAAAAGATTTTTCCTAAATGGGACTGAAAATATAAAATACTATTCTATCTTATTTACATGACGTTTGCCTCTTAAGATTTTTTCCCCCTAAGAAACACTTACCCTGACAGAGTTCCTCTGTCAAAGGAATCAGCAAAATACACTTCCCCGGTTGGAACTGGAGCTTTGTAGGTGACCTGTGTTAAATATAAAAATGAATTAAGGATTAAAATATTCTCAATAGGATCTGTTCTCTTGGTTTGCTTTCAAACTTGCATGGCCAGCCCTCAAATTCAACCCATATAATTTATCTTTGGGACAATATAACAATGGTTGACAGAGAGAGCAGTAAGTATTTTACCAAATTTTGCTTTCCCTGTGGTAAGGATCCAAAATTTACCTTCATCTTTTGCTTATCTCAAGAGGCAAAACGAACAGAGTCAAAGATCATGGCAAACCTTTGGCGATGGTGGATTGCTGGCATCTGGCTTCGGTTTTGAGTCTTCTACCTCTTCAATGACGTCATCCAGGTCATCCTCGATGTCAATCACATCATCGTCATGTCCATCGTGAGCTTGAACAAGAGCAGTTCCAAGGACCAGTAACATACACAGCAACCACTTTCCTTCCATGATCTAAGTATTTAAAAAAGAAAAGTACAGTTAAATGTATCGCCTCCTTTCAAAAATTTGAACCCCTCTCTTATTTAAAATTAAGGCTTTCAAATCAGAGCTGATAGGAACTTTACTGTATTTCGTTTTACAGATAGAGAAAGTGAACTCAGAATAACAGGTTTTCCTAAAATCAGTTAAAAGATCTAATTTCAAGAAAAAATTCAATATACATCAAACATACACAATTGTCCCCATATAGATTATCATGTTGGCTACACAGACCTAGGGTGTTCAGATACAATTTCAAAATAACTTCTTGCATTTGTAAAAAGCTTTAAAATACACAAAGCCCCTTTTACAGAATAGTTTAAGTGAGTTAAAACATTACAGTGAAATAACACAGGAGTTAACCTGCCTCACATTAAAGACTTAATTTAGATTAGATGCTGCTGTTCTCATCCAAAGATCAACAAGCATAGGTATTGTTTTTAATTAGTGCTTTAAGGGACTTCCACTGAACCCCGTGTAAAGCAGGGGACTTGAGTTTTATCCATGGCTAGGGAACTAAGATCCTACATGCCACGGAGCAACTAAGCCACAATTATAGACTCCATAATCCTCAACAAGATTCTGTATTAAAAAAAAAAGATTCTGCATGATGCAATCCCACCTGTCAGCAACTAAGACCCATAAGCCAAATAAATAAATAATAAATCAGTGCTTTAAGATTCAACAAAAAAAATATATTAAACCACAGACCAACTATTTTTGTTTTTTTTCTAAGTCTTTAAGTGTCTTACATATTATATTAGACTGTCATGGATGGTAGTCAATCCTCTTTCCAAAACCACAGATCTAAAGATTATTTCTGAGCCACATGGACGCACAAAATGATTTGGTAGTAGGCAGCATAGAATTTTAATTCTGCAAGACAAAGAGTTCTGGAGATGGATGGAGGTGAAAGCTGTACAACAATATTAACGTACTCAATGCCACTTGAACTTGATGGTTAAGATGGTAAATCTTACAAGTATTTTCACTACAATAAAAAAGATTTTATAAAAATAAAGAAAATAGCTTAATTTTTTGGTCGCTTGTAAATCAACTTATTCTAATGCTGAATTTAACGCCTAATTCTTTATAAATGCTATAATCCTTTAAAGCGAGTTACTATATAGAACTAGATTTTCACGTATCATTTGGTGGTATTTCTTTTATTTATAAATCTTGGGTACTGTTTTCACACAATGAAAGAAAGTAAAGCTCACTGGATTCCTAGGCAGCACAGAAAATAAAAGATTTTTATAAAAATAAGAAGTCACTCATAATTTTTCCTAGGACTGGTATTAGAGTTTAGGAAAACCTCTCAATGTCAAAATTCTGCTATGGCTTCTTATATACCAGGAAATGCCAGTAATTTCAATTTCACTGGTAAGGCTTCTATTTTCTACCACCAAAATAATATAAAATGGCATAGCAATATTGCTTTGATTTACAACTACATTGGATTCACTGAAACTAAACAGGCTGATTCAACACTTTTATTTAAATCAACTGTATACAACCTAACAAGTCCTCACAGAA
The DNA here is from genome assembly GCF_019320065.1 of Cervus canadensis. Taxonomy (NCBI): domain Eukaryota; kingdom Metazoa; phylum Chordata; class Mammalia; order Artiodactyla; family Cervidae; genus Cervus; species Cervus canadensis. The sequence goes on from NC_057389.1 coordinate 97,263,219, forward strand.
ATAATGCTATAAATGGTAGTTGAATTCCCAGGGATAAACTATAAATCAAATTAGCCCACAAAATAGTTCAAACTATCTATGCATACAATTATTACAACTTTCTAAAAGGCAAAATGTGGTAAGCCTAGTAGCAACGAAGTGAATCACAAAACCAATGTGCTGATGTTAAAGCTGCTGCTCAAGGAGAAGCTAACCAGGGAGATGAACTACTCACCTCTCGAACATGGGAGTCAGGCAGGGCTTAGTGAGGGAGAGTACAGCTGCAGAACAGCAAGATTGACTTTTTTCTCCGTAGTTTTTAATTTGTTGATATACTATTGCTATGTTATGGGCTTCCAGGTGGCTCAGTGGTAAAGAATTGGTTTGCCAATGAAAGAGATGCACATTCGACCCCTGGGTCGGGAAGATCAGCTGGAGAAGGAAATGGTAGCCCACTCCAGTATTCCTGCCTGGGCAATCCTATGGAGGAACCCGGCAGGCTCCAGCCCGTGGGGCTGTAAAAGGTGTGGACAGTGGAGAGCAACGGAGCAGACACACACAGCATGTACTGCTGTTACGGGCTTAACTGCGTCTCCTGCCTCAGATTTGTATGCTGAAACGCGAACTCCCAACATAACTATGTTTAGAGATAGGACCTTCGAGGAAGTAATTAAGGTTGGGGCCCTGACTGACAGACCTGGTGTCTGTAATAAGAGGAAGAGAACCAGGAATCCATGTGCACAGAGGGTAAGTCCAACGAGGACACAACAAGATGGCGGCCCTCTGCAAGCTGAGGGGAAAGGCCACACCAGAAGCCAGCTCTGCTAACACCTTGATCATGGACTTCCAGACTGTAAGAAAAAACTCTTCTGTTGTTTAAGCTACCCGGCCTGTGGTACTGTTATGGCAGTCCAAGCAGACTAATACAACTCTCCTCAGGCTAAGTATGTCACAAGGCAGTTCTTCTCTAACTTGAGCACGCAGCAGGGGGCTTTTAAAACAGACTGCTGATTCAGTAGGTGTGCACTGGGCCTTTACCTTTCTATCAGGCTCCAGGGGATGCAAAGGTTGCTACCTTGAGAACCACTGATTAGGGTTTACGAATAATCCACTTGTGCTTTGTTTTCCAGTTTATAAAAGCACTTTCACATAGTTACATTATTTTGTAAATCTCCCTTGAGGTATTACCAAGACATAGTGAAATGAAAATAACCCAATCATTTACTCAGTATCACAACCAATAAGTGAGAGTCAAAGAATTCAAATCTCCTATTTCTATTACCCTAGACAAAATGTAGCTACATACCAAACATATGTGATAAGAGACAGGATAGAAAGACTAGTCAGGAAGGGTCCTGAAGGGAGTGGTCTGGAATGGCGGATTCAGGTAGGGTTTAGAGTGTGAAGAGTGTGACTGCGGAACAGGTTGCTGGACCAAGGAACCCAGGCAAGGTGGCATCTGTGTGGGGGAGACAGAATAACAGCAGAAGTCTTCCGGTAGCAGGCCGTCCCAGTCAGGAACAACAAAGGGATTTGGAGTCTCCAGCAAACTTCAGGAAATGCCCTTCTCGTACACCACTTCCCCTACACCCTGAGTTTCAGGACCTGGTTTTTCAGGTTTGAGAAGTCTCCGGCACATATCTGTTAACTTTCGCATTATCTAGAGTGTTGTTAAAGCTGTGAAGGAACCACTACTGTCAAACCATGACAAATCAGTTCTCACAGCTATGTGTTTATGAGCCGAAACCACTGCTCGTTTTACATATGCTATTTCAATATCTGCCAAAGTAATTTGCCAATACTCCCAAGAAAATGCTATAGTAAACAGGTCTAGTTTCAAGAGCCACTATTAAGCCACCCAAACATTCCAAATTTTGTTAAAGACCTGGTCACACTTAGAAATAACTCAAAACAATATATTTTAAGGTGATCTTAATTCTCCACTTCATTAATGAAAATCCAATATTACCAAGAAACAAAACCCTCATTTCAGTCCTCCTACCCACACTCCTTATATCAAAAAGGATGTTGCAAAAAAAAAAAAAAAAGGATGTTGCACTATTACGATTTCTGTAAGAAAACATAGGAGAAATTTTAAGCAATTTTGGGTTTGACAAAGAGTTTCCAATACATCAAAAGCAAGACACACAAAAGAAAAGAACTGGTTGAACTTATTTCAACTCTATGAAAAAAACTTGAGAATTAAAAAACAAATCAAGCTAGGAGAAAATATTTGCAAAATCAATATCTAATAAAGAAATGGTTTCCAAAATGTACAAAAACCACAAACTCAACCAGTAAGAAAACAAACCACCCAATTACAAAATGGGCAAAACATCTAAACAGATACCTCACCAAACAAGATATTTAGATGGCATATGAAAAGATCAAACATCATCTGCCATTGCTAAGTCGCTTCAGTTGTGTCCGACTCTTTGCAACCCCATGGACTGTAGCCCACTAGGCTCCTCTGTCCATGGGATTCTCCAGGCAAGAATACTGGAGTGGGTTGCTGTGCCCTCCTCCAGGGGATCTTCCTGACCCACGGATCAAACCCAGGCCTCCTGTAGCTCCTGCACTGCAGGCAGATTCTTTACCACTGAGCCACCGGGGAAGCCCTTTCATCTGCCAATAGGTAACTGCAAACAATGAGATACTACAATACACCTATTAGAATGGCCAAGATTCAAAACACTAGCAAGGATGTGAAGTAACAGGAACTCATTTCACTGCTGGTGAAAATCTAAAATTTCAGGCACTCTGGCACATACTCTGGCAAATTCTTACTATATGATTTGTCAATCATGTTCCCAAGTTCTTGCCCAACTGATCTGAAGGCTTATGACTGGACAAAAACTGTCACACCAATGTTTATAGCAGCTTTATCCATAATGGGCTTCCCTGGTGGCTCAGACGGTAAAGAACCTGCCTGCAGTGCAGGAGACCTGGGTTCGATCCCTGGGTCGGGAAGATCCCCTGGAGAAGGGAATGGCTACCCACTCCAGTATTCTCGCCTCGAGAATCCCATGGACAGAGGACCCTGGGGGGCTACAGTCCATGGGGTCGCAGAGAGTCGGAGATGACTGAGCAACTAACACTTTTCCATAATAACTCAAAACTTGAAGAAACCAAAACGTTCTTCAGTAGGGGAATGAGTAAACAAACTGTAGTATACCTATTCGATGAAACATTGTTTAGAAATTACAAGATGAGCTACCTAAACTGAATCACTTTGCTGTACAGCAGAAATTATCACAACATTGTAAACTATAAACTATAATTTAAAAAAAAGAGCTATTAAGCCAAAAAAAGACTTAAATCTTTAGTGGATACTGCTAACTGAGAGAAAAGGCTGAGTCTGAAAAGGCCACATGCTATATAATTCCAATTAGATCACATTCTCAAGAAGGCCAAACCCTAGATATCAAAAAGAAAAAAAAATAAAAATCAGAGGTTTAGAGATGGCGGTCAGGATGAATAGGTAAGCACAGGGGGCTTTTTTAGGCAGAGAAACTATTCTGTATAATGTTGTAATTATGGATACATGATAGTATACATTTTTCAAATCCCAGAAAACTTAACAGCACAAAGAATGAATACTGATATATGAAAATTCTAAAACATCATTTAAGAGGTTGAGTGATCCAATGATACACACAGGATATGACAAAACAACCCAAATGTATTAAAAATATATGAAACCACCTCAAAGAGGCGGCGGGAAAAGATGTTAACCCAAGAAACTCTGGAAATCAGTGCAGTCTGCAAAACCAGACTATACAAAAGCACTATTCAAGTTAAGCTGATTCACATGAGTATACAGGTTAACAATTTGGATACTGCTATACATATATATCAGAATTGAACAATTAAGTAAATGGATGCTGTGTATGCTGCTTTCAATGCTGAGTGTGGGAACTTTACAGATAAGCAAGGCAAAGAGGCTAAGATAATCCACATGGTAATGGGCAAGAGTTAAGAGACTACAATATGAACTCATATTTATCTTATTATACAGAGGGTTACATACACAGTATTTCTAGATAAGTGCATGTAAACCACTTAGTATACACACATATATTTTCTTGCTCTATCAGTTAAGAGGGCATACAAGAAACTACTACACCTCAGTTCAGTTCAGTCGCTCAGTAGTGTCCGACTCCTTGCAAGCCCATGAACCGCAGCGTGCCAGGCCTCCCTGTCCATCACCAACTCCCTACACCTCAGCAGCAATTCAATAAATACCCTAGTACCAAGGATTTTGGTTTCCAATATCATCTCCAATAAAAGGAAAACCGGGTTCCTTGGCTGATTCTAGGATTAGGGCAGCAAACATATAAGACAAGCCTCGAACATCTTGTACTGCCAGCAAGTGACCAAGTGTTCAAAACAAAAACACCCACAATGATGTGGGGCTGTATCAAAGGAACAAAAGAAAGAGCAATGGCCAAAGCTGTAACAATACGAGCAATAAAATAAGTGGTACTGGATTATATTCCAAAGCACAAAATAAATGCCCATGAATCTACACATTACTGAATGAATAAATAAATGAGAGCAAATAAATAAGAGGCAAATTTTCCAGGCAGAAATATTCCAAGTAACAGATACAGATAGTCCACTGTCAAGGAGAAGAAACAACTCCCTACCCTTACAAGTGGGCTACACATAGTGATGTCCTTCCTGTATGGGAACAGGAAAAGCAGGGATTTTGGTGGAGAAACCCAGCAAACACGACTCCAGCCAGGTGCTCAAGGTAAAGACCAAAAGTGACATCATGTTGACAGCATGCACCCTTGATACAATGAGATGAAAACAGTACTTTAACCTCTGAGGTCTTCCTCCCCAAAATCCATATTCCCTCTAATCATGAGAAAAACATCATGGAAATCCCAACGGAGAGACATTCTACAAAAACAGCCTGACCAGCAGTCCTCAAATATGTCAAGGGCATGAAAAACAAAGAAAATCTAAAAAACTGTCACAGCCAAGAGGAGCTTAAGGAGATATGATGACTAAATGTAATACGGTACCATGGAACAAGAGCAGCAAGTAAAAACAAAGGAAATCTGAATTAAATATGGACTTCCATAATTACCATTATTCGTTCATTAATTATAATAAATGTACTATACTAATGTTGCTAATCATGGCAGAAATGATTCTGTAGATTTAAAACGATTCTGTAAAATGGAGAAGGAAGTGGCAACCCACCCCAGTATTCCTGCCTGGAAAAGTCCACGGACAGAGGAGCCTGGCGGGCTGCAGTCCATGGGGTCACATGACTGAGCATGTGTGCACGAGGGTGGAGGGAGACGGGTTGGTAGCAATAAAGTGGTAGAACTTAAAAAAAAAAAATTCATTTTTTAAAAAAGGATGTTCCACTATTATGCATCAAATATTTATCTCCTATCCCTCCAAAAAAAATTTCAGGGCTGAAATATATACTATTGGAATCTAGTCTAAATCTCTTTTCGGAGAGAAACTGAGATACAACAGACTTGCCAAAAACGGTTATTGGCACAATCAGGAGCAGAGGCCAAGTCTCCTGTCTCCCAATACTTAACTTGATAATTTCATACCACTTCTGTCTTAGAAACGAAATGATTTTTCACATATATTAATGTCCAAGAAGACGTCTAAGCAGCAGCTTTTTTCTCCCTTCAAAGCTCTTCAAGGACTTCTCTGGTGGTCCAGTGGCTGAGTTCATGCTTCCAACACAGAGGAGCCGGGTTTGATCCCTATTCAGAGACCTAGATCCTTCAAGCCCCAACCAAAAACCCCTCTGCCACAACAAAGACCCAGTGCAGCCTAATTAATTAATTACTTTGGGAAAATAAATAAATAGAACTCTTCATGTGTCTAACACTTAGAAACTCCTAAGCAGAGAGTGTAAGGGCTTCCCAGGTAGCTCAGTGATAAAGAATCTGCCTGCAATGCAGATATGGGTTCAATCCCTGAGTTGGGAAAATCCCAACCTGGAGAAGGAAATGGCAACCCACTCCCAGTATTCTTGACTGGGAAATCCCAAGGACAGAGGAGCCAGGCAGGCTACAGTCCATGGGGTCGCAAAAGAGGACATGACTTAGCAACTAAACAACAAAGCAGACAGCCTATTTCTCTGTTGTCACTATTTCTAAGATTAATAGGAAATATGTAACAAGAAGCTCAACAATAAAGCAATAATGCTTTAAAAAAATAAATAGCACATTTCCCCCACTCCCAACTTCCCCAAAGTCACAAATGACTCCTAGATCTAAAACGTTCAAGAATAAAAGTGAAGAAATTATGCGCCTTTAAACCAAGTTAACACTTTCCAGCAGTAAAGAAACATTAACATTTTCTAAGTCTCTTCACAGCTCATGCTCACTAAGCTACGCTTCCAGTGCAAGACCTCTCCTGTTCCTGAATGCCATTATAGCACTTTCTCTCATACTTCCTGCTTGAAAGCCATCCTTTTCTTAGAGTACTTTATTTCCTGATTTTCCTCTAAGAGCCATTTTTCTCTGTTTTTTGTTTTTTTCTTTTTAAATCACTGCATGGCTATTACCTTAAACTCTACCGCAGTGCCCCTTTGAGCTTGGGTGCAAATGCTAGGTGGATGTCTAATTCATGACTGAACTATTTAGTGCCACAAACTGTCTCACAGTGGGCCCATTTAAATTCCTGTCTTGGCCAAATTACAAATTACTTACAGACCTTCAGGAGAATAGCAATTAAAAATCAAAACCACAAACAAGAAAATAACATTCATTTTTAACATTTATGAGTCCACCAAAGTGAACTTTTCTTAAAAACACCCTTAAATTATATGTAAATATAGTTTTGTGTGGCTTTATCATATGGTATCCCTTAACTAGAGCAAAAGTGAAGTCAGTAAAACCAACACTATGAGGGCCAAGACTACATAGGCCAAGTTCTGATTTCTGTTGATCCAGAACTTGATCTGGAAAAAAAAACTTACAATTTCTAGGTTCCAGAGAAGTGAACACACTGCACTTCCTTCAAATACTCATTAAATATTTCTCAGCTAGATTTTTCCCCCCCTTTGGCTGTGCCGAATGGCTTGAGACATCAGGGATCAAACCCAGGCCCCAACAGTGAAAATGCCTAACCGTAAGACTGCCAGGGAATTCCCTCAGATGGACTTTCAATACATACTGGGTGGCAGGGCTCAAGACTGTTTCCTGGCAGTCACAAGACTGAAGTGTGAGAATTCTGTATTACAAAGGGTTAAAGGAAAAAATGGGTCTAATGCCCATCAGCAAACCTGGCACATATTAAACACTAAATGAATGTTTGCTGATAGTGATCAATTCCATGAGGGCCAACTGTTATCAAATATTTAAAAAAAAAAAAAAAAACAACTCTGACCTTCAGGATCATTAAAGGGTGTCCTTAAAGTCTGGAAACAAAGTATAATTGCCCATGTTTTCAGAGTTCATGAATATTCTGTACCATTAGCCCTACCAATCAAGTTTCAGGGGGGTTGGAGGTGGATAACATAAACTCATAACCTTTTATCTAACTAGGAAAAAACATGCAGAGATCTGTTAGTACTACTCAAGACTCCAGCCTGAATGTTTTGTCTATAAAAAACACCAAAAACAAACAAACAAACAAACAAAAAACACCAAAAAAAAAAAAAAAGCAAAAAGTTTACGTATCAACTAGTGTCATGATAAAATTGTACACCCAAGGGCAGGTAAAACTTGGAGAAATCCAAATATGGTCTGTAGATTGTACCAATGCAATTTTTTCCTAGTTCTGATATTTTACTACAGTTATCTACCTATACTGTTATTTGGGGAAGCTGGGTATTGGGTACAAGAGATCTCTCTGTACTATTTTGCAACTTTTGCAGGTCTGTAATTATTTCAAACCTGAAAGCTTCTCTTAAAAAATGTATTACTGGATCAGTATGGCTGGTTCGTTAGTCTTGATCAGAGTTGTATAGAAACCAGCTTTAAATCGACCCAATCTTTCAAAGCACAGAAGTACAGAGAAAGACACAGAAATGTGAATTGGGTTAGAAATCTAAACATCTTGTCCCCTTCCTTCCAGTTAATGTGTTTTGCTTTTAATAATCAAACATAATTATCAGCCTATATCCAAGGCAGAGAATCTCTACCCCTGGGATCACATAGACAAATGTACACAAAGCCAAGAAAATACATGTATATGTGTAATATACACATTTATAAATAATATAAATGATTTCCAACTTGTGTCTCAATTTTCCAAGGACAGAGCAAAAAGCCCAGTTCTCAAAATCTCAAAGTCAGAAGAATTCTTCAAGAGACCTTAATCTATTCACTCTTAGTATTTCAGTTCACTTTTTAATTTTTAAGAGTGAATTTACCTTGAATTCTAGAAATGGAAGTATTCTATTTAAAAACTGACGATTCAGAAAATTAAGACCTTATGCAAAAGGTAGTACAGTGTATGTGATGGTGTAAACTGTCATGTCAAAGAAATCTGGGTTCAAGACTTCCTTGATCCTCTTTGTGACCTTGGTCAGCTTATTGAACTTAAAGGAGTCTTTCTTCTCTATTTTATAAATGTAGCTAGTAGTACTACTAGCTCAAAGGCTTGCTGTGAAAATACAAAAAGATAATAAACAGTCTATCAGAGTCCAGTACTTCATAAGTACACAAATGGTTTGTTCTTTTGATACACAATTAGTACAACTACATCTTCAATTCCCAGATGGCCTACACCTCCTACATATTTCAACAAAGCTGAATGATTTTATGTAACAAGAACTAGCTTTCTTCTCACTATATTCTGTTTTTTTCTTTAACTCTTCCTTGCAATGATGTATATACAACTGTAGCATTTGGACAGAGAAATATCCCTGTTTATCTGTGATTTTCTTATTTCCTGCTCTGCCACCAATTTTATGAATTCCTCCAAATTTAAGTTTATTTTTGGTTAATGGTAACTCTGTTCTCAGGGCACATTCTAAAGAGTCCTATTATTTTACTGTATGTACTGAAAAATATACATGAGACTTCAACTGAACACAAAATATTATATTAGATACACATTCTGCACTGAATTTCAACAAATCAAAAATTGACTTAGAGCAATTTTAGGAACTGGCAAACACTAAATAAATATTAAATTTGTCACCTCTCATAGGCAGTATCTTTATGCTCAGTAAGGGGCCATTAAAAAAAAAAAAGATTTTTTAAAACCAATGGAGTCTCATTTTTAAATTAAATTTAATATTTTCAAGATAGTCTATTTTGCATCTATTTTCATAAAGATATTAGTCTACGGCTTTCTTGTGAAGTCTTTGTCTAGTTTTGATATCAGGGTAATACTGGCTTCATAGAATGAGTTGGAAAGTGTTCTCTTCTATTTTTGGAAGAGTTTGTGAGGGATTAGTGTTAATTCTTCCCTAAGTGTTTGGTAGAATTCACCAGTGAATCCATTTGGTTCTGGGCTTTTCTTTTTAAGACTCTGTTTCTTAAAAGTAGTTAGGGGGACTTCCCTGGCGGTCCAATGGCTAGGACTGTGCTCCCAATGCAGGTGGCCCCAGATGGTCGGGGAACTGGATCTAAGCAACTAAGACCCAGGGCAGCCAAATAAACAATTTTTTTAAAGTAGTTAGGAAATTTCACTTCTAATTCCTTTAATCCATGAGAAATTGGAAAGGAACAAGAAATCCCACAAAAGGAATTTCTCTCTTAAGAGGGTCAATGAAGTTCCCTTATATTCCTAGTCTGTTGAGTGCTTCTATCATGAAAGGGTGTTGCACTTTATCCAACTGAGATGATCATGAAGGTTTTTTGTCCTTTATTAATGCAACATACTACATTCTTTATTGTATGGTAAACCAACTTACATTTCTGGGTTAAATTCCACTTGGCTGTGGTATCTAATTCTTTTTTATATGTTGCTGGATCCCATTTACTAGCATTTTGAGGACTTTTTATCTATTTGCTTAAGGGATATTGTTCTATGGTTTTCTTATGAAGTCTTTCATTTTGTTATCATCGTAATATTTTGGCCTAAAAGGATGAGTAGGAGTGTTTTCCTTTCTTCTATTTTTTAGAAAAGTTTGTGAAGGATTGGTATTAAATCTTCCCTAAGTATCTGGTAGAATTCACTAGTGAAATCATTCGGTTCTGAAGCTTTTCTTCTTCGAATTTTATCTCTTAAAAGTAGTTAGGAAATGTCACCTCTAATTCCTTTAATCCATGAGAAATCAGAAAAAAGAACAGAAGTGACCTAGCTGGCAGAATTGGTTACTTTTTTTTTAAAAAGTGATTTTTTTTTTTCTTTTGGCTCACAGCTTGCTGGATGTTAGTTTGCCCAACCAGGGATTGAACTCGGCCCCCCTGCAATGGAATATCCAAGTTCTAACCACTGGCCCACCAGGGAATTCCCCAAAGTGATTTTTTTGAAAGGCTGAATGTAATTTAAAAATGAGGCAGACTCTCCTTCATGTAGACTATCCATTTATCTACCTTTTTAAAATGTTATGTCTCATTGATTTTAGACACTTTTAGATTGTCTAATTTAATTTTCATAAGATCCCCAGGAGGCTCTATCATCCCATGTGACACATGAGGAAACTAAGGCTAAACTGTCCAAGGTCACAGTTAAAAGTATGGTTAATGAGCAGGACCGGGCTTCCCATGTGGTTCAGTGGTAAAGAATCTACTGGCGAAGCAGGAGATGTGGGTTTGACTGCTGGGTTAAGAAGATTTCCTGGAAGAGGGCATGACAACCCACTCTAGTATTCTTGCCTGGTAAATCCCAAGGACAGAGGAGCCTGGCGGGCTACAGTCCATGATGTCACGAGAGTCAAACACCCCTTAGTTCCTGCACAACAACAAGCAGGAACTCAGAAGTTCACAATCCCTAATCTTCTACTTAACTTGGCATATTGGGTGAATTACTAACTTCGGGGCCTCCGTTTCTTCATCTCTAAAATAACAACACTGTGTACTTCTTAGATAGTTATATAAACAAAATGCATGCAACGTGTTTATATCAGTACCTGGCTTACAGTAATGTGCAACATTATCAGTGATTTCTACTATTACTAGGTATTGCCCAGCAACACCATTTAAGCTTTAATGGTCCTAAAACACTCAGTTTTAATGGTGATAAGAAACTTGAAGTCTTAGATTGAAAAGGAACCACTTAAAAGGAATTTGATTCCAGTCACAGATAACCATTTTACTACTACTCCATTCCTCTGGTATCACTACATCTAGTCAAAATATAAAAGCACTTAATAGTGGGATAAAATTCAAAGTGGTCCTTACTATAAATGCTCATCCACTAAAAAAATAGATGTACACTTCCTAGTTCAGTTCTGAATTTTGCTTTTGATTGACAAGAACATTAAAATGTATCTTTCCATAGCACTTTCTTTTCTTGTATAAACTAAGTAGATTTAAAATGTGGATTCCCAAAACACTGCTGAAGATTCTAAGTTACTTAAATAAAATTCTCCAAATAATTTTAAGAGTTAAGCTTAATTTTAAACTCATCTGTTATAGTTAACAAAGCATTCAGCCTGTACTTTTCTGACAAAGTTCTACAGTAAGCTGTACAGGTTGTAACTATGTTCAGGCACTGTTATTATTTCCTAGGAGTTATTATGAGCTGCCAATTCTTCTACTTGCATTATGCCATTCAAAGTAGTTTCATGTTCACCATCTTATTTGTCTCTCCTAAAAGATCCCTAATGGTAAGGTATCCTGGGCACTCCTCATTCTGTTTTAAAGATACGGAAACCAACGTAGCTGATTAAGCTAGTTACCTTGCTGGGCCTGGAATTCAAGTCTCTCCAGTCTGCATTAGTGCTTACCGACTGTCACTTCATCCCCGTAAGCTATCACTCAGAGAAAGTGAACTCTGTAACTGAAAGGATGCAAGAGCATGATTGCCAAAACTGCAGCAACAACTTCTGTCACACGCTTACCCTTCAAGGTCCTTGGAAGATAATGTGCTAGTTCAAACTGTTGAGTTAAGATAGTAAGGTAGGGAGTTGCTGACACTCATTATCAGACAGGTCAGGAAGTTTGCTGTGCAACACTCCAATACACCGATCATTCTGGCCATCTCATAATCCAGTTCCCTGACTTGTCTGCTTGTGCTGGTGCACAGGAGAACTCCCACACAATTCTCTACCTCTGCTCTTACTACAGCAAATGGACAACTCAGCAGTGATTCTATTCATGGCACTTAAACATCGCTGTTAAAAGACTGACACAGAATGATTTTAAAAATCAATACAGTTCCTCCCTTAAAAAAAAAAAACAAACCTGGAAACAAAACAAATCCTCCCACCCACTAACTCTTATTAAAAAATTAAGCAAAATGTAGCAAAATGGTCCATTTCCCAACTCAGAGGTAAAGAAACCTAACTGTGGCTCACCTTTGGCCTCCCAAGCTTTTAATATTCAGCTCAGTTTAACTTCCTCCAGCCAGCATTCACTTGTGTCATACCCAGCAGTTAATCCACAAAGTCCAGTTTCTTCCTCCTATATCCATAAAGGTGACTTCAGGTCCCAGGACTTAACCAACTCAAAAAGGAGGATGTTGGTGTAGTGGACCAACATCATTCAGGCCTTAATTTATTTAAATCATTTATCAAGTAGTGAAAGTGTCTCCTGTCCTTTTTTATACACAGTTTAGTTCTAACACCACCACCACCAGATTTTATATCCATTATTTGGAGAGCACTGGGGTACAGAGAAGTAAATTGCCTAAATTCATACAGCAACAAATGACAGATTAACGACTTGAACCAGGGCTTTAGCCTTAAGCACTATATCAAAACTGCCTCAACTAAAACTCCAACGTGATCATCAAATTAATCCCATGACCTTGAGCCAATCATTTCAGAGCTCTGGGCCTCAAGTTTCCTCCATTATAAAATGACTTGCCCACAGAGAGCTTTCGGGTGCTTTCCTGCCAGTCTTTCTGAATTTACAAACCAGATTACTTATTCCTCATCCATAGAGAGATGTAATTAAATGTTAGGGCTTAAGTTTTTCAGCCACTGCGCGTTCTAGCACATTCTCCATACTCCATTCTTCACTCTGTGATTTTAATTTTCAAATACTTAACCTCTAATGCTAATATTCTCTCTCGGCCCACTATCAACTCTTCGCCACTACGAGGGATATCGACTAGGCCCGATCCTATTCCAGACCTTTACCCAGTCACTCCAGGCCACTTCCCAGCTTCACAGGTAGCCAGCAATAGGCTTAAGAAAGCCCTAGAAGCAAAGCCAGAAGAAGAAGTTAGCTTTCTTAGAGGTCAAAAGATGTTCTAAGGCACCTGCCACGCCTCCCGACCCCGGTGGCGCGGCCTGGGCCTGGCTCCCTAACTCAGGCGGCCCCGGTCCCAGCCTCACACCACACGGCCGGAGCGCCAGCCGGGGCCTGAGCTTCCGAAACCCAGCCGACCTCTCGGCCCCGGCCACGCCCGGCTCTTCGGGCCCACGGTCGCGGCGCCGCGTATCCAGGCCCCCAAGGGTCCTCACAGGCCCGAACACAAGCAGGCCTCCCGTCTCACCTCGAGCCTCGGCGGGACGGCCGGTGGCGCCCGCGCCTGCTCCCACCCGCACAACCGGCCCCGCGCCACAGAGAATACGGCGGCTGAGGCAGCACAGCAGCTGAAGAAGCACGACCGTCACGTGCCGCAGAACCAAGAGGCCTTGACTCCAGCTGCCGCCGCGCGAGCTAGCCCCACCGCACGAAGCCCGGCCCTGAGCCCGCCCCTCGCTCCTGAGTAGCTACGGCTAGGGCCAAGGCCAGCCCCCCCGCGCCAGCTTCTGAATTCAGTTGGTCAATGCGACCATCGCTCTAACGACTTTCCCATACGCCCCCTAGGGCTATTCTTCGTGGAGCGTGGGGATTGGCTGGGAGTGAGGCAGGAAGTGGCCGTTGGTTGGGCGGTAGGGAAGGGGGCGGGCTGAGGCGGCAAGGAATATTCCCGGGCGCGCGCGCCCTGAGGCGGGACCAGCCCTTCAGGAGTTCCCGCGCGCGGTTGCACTGGTTCCTTAGTGGGCGCGCTTCCAGGAGTTGCATCTCTGTCTCTGTGGTTCCCATACCTTCTGTGTCTAGACCCGGGCTCGGAGTCTGGCATTCCGTTCCCTTCTTTGGGCGTCAGATGTCAGCTGGCAAGAAGGGATGGGAAGTCTGGTGAACCATCGGAAAGGGCCTTGCCCCCGATGCAGCGAGTGCGCAGCGCTAACAGCTCCCTCGGCCTGGCCTAAAGTCAACTGCACTGCGCCATGTAGGCAGGCGCCGCGGTTCCTGCAGTGTCATTGCGCTAGGCTCAGTAGCCTGAGGCCACCTTGTTACCCAAGCTCAAATACAGTCCAGAGTGCTACACTCCAGGTTTATTTCAATTTTCAATTTGTGATGTTTTCTTAAGTAAAATTAGACAAAAAGGGCACAGAGACACACTGACAACAATATTGAGAGAAAAAGATGGTGCAATGGAAAGATTTCAAATACACCACAAGTTTTGTAATTCACCTTTAGCATATCTTCAGTTTTCAATATGCTGAAAACCTCAGAAAATGGAAGTGTTCGTGGTTTTTTTAGACCGTTATATGTCCTGGTTTCTGTCGTCCATTTCTTTGGCTACCCAAAGGCTAAATGGTAGGTCGAAAAAAACTGGATTTGGTAAATGTAGCAACTATCCTGGGCTTCCCAGGTGGTGCTAGCGGTAAAGAACCAGGCTGCCAGTGCAGGAGATGTAAGAGACCTGGGTTTCACCCGTGGGTCCAGAAGATCCGCTGGAGGAGGGCATGGCATCTCACTTCAGTATCCTGGCCTGGAGAATCTCATGGACAGAGTAGCCTAGCAGGCTACACTCCATCGCACAGAGTTGGACAGATCTGAAGCAACTTAGTGAGTGGGCATGCACGCGCGCGCGCACACACACATACACACACACACACATCAACTTCCCCAGTTCAGTCGCTCAGTCCTGTCCGACTCTTGGCGACCCCATGGAATGCAGCACACCAGGCTTCCCTGTCCATCACCAACTCCCTGAGCTTGCTCAGAATCATGTCCATTGAGTCGGTGATGCCATCCAACCGTCTCATCTTCTGTCATCCCCTTCTCCTCCCGCCTTCAATCTTTCCCAGCATCAGGGACTTTTCAAATGAGTCAGTTCTCGGCATCAGATGGCCAAAGTATCGGAGTTTCAACTTCAGCATCACTCCTTCCAATGAATATTCAAGACTGATTTCCTTTAGGATGGACTGGCTGGATCTCCTTGCAGTCCAAGGGACTCTCAAGACTCTTCTCCAACACCACAGTTCAAAAGCATCAATTCTTGGAGCTCAGTTTTCTTTATGGTCCAACCATACATGACTACTGGAAAAACTATAGCCTTGACTAGATGGACCTTTGTTCGCAAAGTAATGTCTCTGCTTTTTAATATGCTGTCTAGGTTGGTCATAACTTTTCTTCCAAGGAGCAAGCGTCTTTTAATTTCATGGCTGCAGTAACCATCTGCAGTGATTTTGAAGCCCAACAAAATAAAGTCTTCACTGTTTCCATTGCTTCCCCATCTATTTGTCATGAAGTAATGGGACCAGATGCCATATCTTACTTTTTTGAATGTTGAGTTTTAAGCCAACTTTTTCACTCTCCTCTTTCACTTTCATCAAGAGGCTCTTCAGTTCCTCTTCACTTTCTGCCATAAGGGTACTGTCATCTGCATATCTGAGGTTACTGATTATTCTCCCAGAAATCTTGATTCCAGCTTGTACTTCACCCAGTCCAGCATTTCTCATGATGTACTCTGCATGTAAGTTAAATAAGCAGGGTGACAATATACAGCCTTGACGTACTCCTTTCCCTATTTGGAACCAGTCTGTTGCCGCATGTGCAGTTCAAACTGTTGCTGCTTGACCTGCATACAGATTTCTCAGGAGGCAGGTAAGGTGGTCTGCTAGTCCCATCTCTATAAGAATTTTCCACAGTTTGTTGTGATCCACACAGTCAAAGGCTTTGGCGTAGTCAATAAAGCAAAAGTAGATGTTTTTCTGGAATTCTCTTGCTTTTTCGATGATCCAATGGATGTTGGCAATTTGACCTCTGTTTCCTCTGCCTTTTCAAAATCTAGCTTGAACATCCTGAAGTTCACATACTGTTGAGGCCTAGGTTGGAGAATTTTGAGCATTACTTTGCTAGCATGTGAGATGAGTGCAATTGTGTGGTAGTTTGGACATTCTTTGGCATTGCTTTTCTTTGAGATTGAAATGAAAACTTTTCCAGACCTGTGGCCACTGCTGAGTTTTCCAAATTCGCTGGCATACTGAGTGCAGCACTTTCACAGCATCATCTCTTAGGATTTGAAATAGCTTAATTGGAATTCCATCACCTCCACTAGCTTTGTTCATAGTGATGCTTCCTGAGGCCCACTTGACTTCACATTCCAGGATGTCTGGATCTAGGTGAGGAGCCAGCTTTATTCCCTCTTGCCATCTTGGAAGGGAAAATGAGAAGGTAAATGTTAAAAGATGGCAGTACTAAAGGGAATTTAAGGGGATTTTTAGTTGGGAGGGACTGCTTTCATCTAGAACGGACAGGGAAATATGTGACTTGAACTGGATAAGGTAGGATATGCAGGATTTCTGTAGGTGGAAAGTTGGAGAAAGGCTCCTTTAAGTATGGGAAAGCATATGGAAAGGCAGGAAAATGGGTATCATATATTTAGGGACATCATGTATTTTGGCTGGACAAAGGTGTTCTTTAAAGTAATGGGAGCTTGCTCAGCTCGAGAGTTGGGTTAGGACCTAGCCAATGAGTTTTTAGGGAGATAGGTTAAATTTTAAATTTTGGTTATGATTTAGATACTTAAGGAAGCATTATAATTATTTTTTTTTAATTTGGACACAGCATATGGCATGCAGGATCCTAGTTTCCCAACCAGAAATCAAACCCGGCCCTGACGATGAAAAAGCCAAGTCCTAACCATTGGACAAACAGGAAATTCCCTAGGGAAGCTTTATTTTAATATTATCCCAGGGAGTCTAAAAAAGAGGGAGACTACCAGATATGAGTCTGGTTAGGATACTAATTCTTGAAGTTGATTAAAGGGCAGAATTAGGGAATGACAGGATATCTAGAAACAAGAGCATTAAATGTTGATGCTGAAGACTGCACCATAGGACTCAGAAATCTAGGAAAAGAAGAACCAAAGGCAACAGTGAGAGTGTGAGCCCAGATGACTGGTGGTAAAGTATAGAGCCCTAAAAGAGGGGGACTTCTAGCTTAGCTGATCCTGGGAATCCTGGGTCTGGACCCAAGACAGAATAGGACTGTTGGTCCTGCTAGAGATTTTTCTGCTAAAGCATGATGTTCTTAAGAAGTTGAGGACAAATCCCTGCAGGCTGGCCATTCCAGAAGATATTTCTCAGATTAGTGGCCTTTTTTCCTTACCTCCTTACCCACCCGCCTCTCGGTTCTATAAAAGAAACTGGCATCCAAACCAAGATAGATGGTAATTTTGAGACATAAATCCGCCATCTTCTAGGTCTACCAGGCTTAACACCTCATCTTGTGCACTTACTGGCATGTCCTGTGGGCCAAGCAGAGTGAGCTTGGACTTGGTAACAAGTTCAATTCAATTTTGACACTAACTACCCAATTAATCTCAGACACCACAGGTTTAAAGGCTAAGACTGCCCCCACATCAGATGCTCAGCTGCAGATGAGGTACACAGGCTACTCACAGGTTGCCTTGACCAGCTACAAATTTGGGGGTTCCCATGACCACCTCTGCAGGTTCAGACAACAACACGCAGAACCCAGGAAAATACTTGCTATCACAGGTTTACTGAAATAAAAAGCTACCACTAAGGAACAGCCAAATGGAAAAATGCATAGGGCAACTTATGGGTGTATATGTGTATGAATGTGCAGAGATTCTATACCCACTCCAGGCATGCCAACCTCCCAGCACCTGCATGTGTTGAACAAGCTAGAAGCTCTCCAAACACCATTACTTAGGGGTTTTATGGAAGGGGAATTATGGAAGCACAATTGCACTCATCTCACACGCTAGCAAAGTAATGCTCAAAATTCTCCAACTTAGGCTTCAACAGTACGTGAATTGAGAATTTCCAGATATTCAAACTGGATTTAGAAAAAGCAGAGGAACCAGAGGTCAAATTGCCAACATCTGTTGGATCATTGAAAAAGAAAGAATTTGAGAAGAACATCTACTTCCACTTTATTGACTACGCCAAAGCCTTTGACTGTGTGGATCACAACAAACTGTGGAAAATTCTTATAGAGATGGGACTAGCAGACCACCTTACCTGCCTCCTGAGAAATCTGTATGCAGGTCAAGCAGCAACAGTTTGAACTGCACATGCAGCAACAGACTGGTTCCAAATAGGGAAAGGAGTACGTCAAGGCTGTATATTGTCACCCTGCTTATTTAACTTACATGCAGAGTACATCATGAGAAATGCTGGACTGGGTGAAGTACAAGCTGGAATCAAGATTTCTGGGAGAATAATCAGTAACCTCAGATATGCAGATGACAGTACCCTTATGGCAGAAAGTGAAGAGGAACTGAAGAGCCTCTTGATGAAAGTGAAAGAGGAGAGTGAAAAAGTTGGCTTAAAACTCAACATTCAAAAAAGTAAGATCATGGCATCTGGTCCCATTACTTCATGACAAATAGATGGGGAAGCAATGGAAACAGTGAAGACTTTATTTTGTTGGGCTTCAAAATCACTGCAGATGGTTACTGCAGCCATGAAATTAAAAGACGCTTGCTCCTTGGAAGAAAAGTTATGACCAACCTAGACAGCATATTAAAAAGCAGAGACATTACTTTGCGAACAAAGGTCCATCTAGTCAAGGCTATAGTTTTTCCAGTAGTCATGTATGGTTGGACCATAAAGAAAACTGAGCTCCAAGAATTGATGCTTTTGAACTGTGGTGTTGGAGAAGAGTCTTGAGAGTCCCTTGGACTGCAAGGAGATCAAGCCAGTCCATCCTAAAGGAAATCAGTCTTGAATATTCATTGGAAGGAGTGATGCTGAAGCTGAAACTCCGATACTTTGGCCATCTGATGCCGAGAACTGACTCATTTGAAAAGTCCCTGATGCTGGGAAAGATTGAAGGCGGGAGGAGAAGGGGATGACAGAAGATGAGACGGTTGGATGGCATCACCGACTCAATGGACATGATTCTGAGCAAGCTCAGGGAGTTGGTGATGGACAGGGAAGCCTGGCGTGCTGCATTCCATGGGGTCGCCAAGAGTCGGACAGGACTGAGCGACTGAACTGGACTGAACTGATGGAAGTCCTCTGAGTAGGCATGATTAATAAATCATTGGCCACTGGTGATTGCACTCAATCTCCAACCCTTTCCTCTTCTTAGAGGTCAGAATTGGAGCTGAAAATTCCACTCTTCTAATCACTTGGTTTGGTTTCTCTAGCAACCAGCCCCTATCAGGAAGCGATCAAGGGACCCAGCAATAACCACCTGATTAGCATAAACTCAGGTGTTGTTAGAAGTGGCTCATTATGAACAACAAAAGATACTCATCACTCAGGAAATGCCAAGGGTTTTAGAAGTTCTGTGCCAGGAACTCAGAATAAAAACTAAATATTTTTTATCACATAATATTCATTCCATCCCCACCACTAGCATTGGGCAAAAAATTGATCACTTTCTTTTATTATAGAAAAGATTGGTCATTTCTAGAGCCTCATATGAACGTAATTATATAGTATATAGTGTTTTCTCTCTGGCTTACTTAACTCAACATATTGCTTGCAGATCCTCATCTGTGTTGTAACATTTATCAGTAATTTGTTGCTTGTAATTGCTGAGTAGTGTATTGTACAAGTATGCCACAGTTTCTTTATATATTAACCAGGTAATAGACACCTAAGCTGTTCCCAATTTCTGGTTATATGATATAAAACTGCTATGGACATGGTGTACCACTCTTTGTAATCTTGCACATCTGAAAGTATTTTTATTCTACTCTCACATAGTTTAACTTTATTGAAATATAATTAACATACTATAAAGTTTCCCCACTGTAAGTGAATGATTCATTGATTTTTAGTAAATTTATGGAAGTTACCAAAATCCAATTTTAGAGTAACTCCATCATCAAAAAGTTCCTTGGTCCCCATTTGTAGTTAATTCCCAGCCAACCAAAGCAACCATGAAAGTGCTTTTTCCCTTTTCTAGATAGTTCATGTAAATGGAATCATATCTGACTTCTGTCACTTAGCATAATGTTTCTGCACTTAATTTATGTTGTAGCATGTATCAAGGATTAATTCTTTTTATTATTGAATATTACATTGCATATGTTGAAAAAAAAAATTTCACAGTGTGAGAATTACAAGTAAAGTTTTATTTGGGGGAAAATGAGGACTACAGCCCAGGAGAAAACATTTCAGATAGCGCTGAGAAACTACTTCAAGGCAAGGAGAGGAGCTAGGATATATAGGAGTTTAGCAGCAAAGGGCGCATAATCTGGGTACATCAAGAGGTTACTGTTAATTTAAAAAACCAGCTATATCAAGTTAAGAACTTAGCACTTTTCTATGTATAGAAAGATGCAAGAGTCTGGACTCACTGAATCATTCCTTTGATATGTTCTTCAGCTATCTGGGACTAGTATCCTATGTTTTCACATCCTGAGTTTCCTCAGAGCTCACCATGTGGAATGGCTGCAGTCTGATGGCGGCTAATGACAGGTATTCTTTTCTTTCCTGAGTTTCCTCAGGGCTCACCGGCTCACTCTGGAGGGCTGCAATTGCTGATGACTATGACATCCTTGTTTGTTGAACAAGTCTGTATATAGACATGTTCTTTTGGGTAGTACATAGGAATAGAATTGCTGGCTTGAATGCTAAGTTTATGATTGACTCTTTAAGAAACTATCAACCTTGGAGAAGGAAATGGCAACCCACTCCAGTATTCTTGCCTGGGAAATCCCATGGACGGAGGAGCCTGGTGACCTACAGTCCACGGGGTCGCTCGCTGAGCGATTAAAATATAAAAAAAAATAAAAAAGAAACTATCAACTTGTTTTCCAAATTGGGTGCTCATTTTACATCCCCATGTTGGAGGGTTTCAGTTTCTCCCCGTCATCACCAATACCAGCTATTCCCTGACTTTTTGATTAGAGCCATTTTAGTGGATGTAAAGTAGTATCTCACCGTGATTTATTTCAGATTCAGTGAGCCCCCTCAGGCAGTGAAGCTGCTGATCTGTGCAGCCTCCCCAGTTCAGAAGACAGAGAACTGGAGAAGGAAATGGCAACCCACTCCGGTATTCTTGCCTGGAGAATCCCATGGACAGAGGAACCTGGCGGGCTACAGTCCATGGGGTCACAAGAATCAGACACAGCTGAGCGCCTAACCACCACCACCCAGTGGGGACAGCTACCCTCATGACCAAGCTCTGGGAATGTGAGCAGCCCCAGGCAAGAGTGCCACAGGCTCTCACGGTTCTAACCAGATTTCAGAAGTTTTTCATGGGTAAATAAATGCTTCTCAATTTCTCAATTACTTTTGGTCAATTTCCAGAACCCTAAATCTTTCAAAAAATATTTTCCCCCAGTCTCATAGTTATTTTCTAGGGAGAAAATCTGCTCATTTCCTCACTGCACCAGACCACTTTCTAATTGACAACTTTTTTTCTCTATGTGTTTTCTCTCAGCTTTTCTCTGTTTCCACGCTTTGGTCTCTATGTTTTACATTTTAAGGTTTTTGCTTTGCTTTTTGCTTTTTTGCCTTGGCTGCCCACTGGAATTACCTGGAAAGTTTTTTATTTATTATTTAGTTATTTTGGCTGTGTTGTGAGGCATGTGGGATCATAGTTCCCCAAGTAGGGGTTGAACCTGTGTCCTCTGCATTGGAAGCACCGCGTCTCAACTGATAGACTGCCAGGGAAGTCCCCTGGAAAGCTTTTAAAATCCTAGTGCCCAAGGTATACCTCTAGAATATTAAATCAGAATCTCTGGGGGAGGGCCCAGCCATCTGAGAATCAAAATAATTAAATGAGCTATAAACCACTGAAAAAGACAACTGTAAGCACATTTTTAAAAAGGAAAAGAAAAATATAAATTAATAAGCCTGTAAAAGTGTTAGTCATGTCCAACTCTTTGTGACCCCATGGACTGTAGCCCACCAGGCTCCTCTGTCCATGGAATTCTCCAGGCAAGAACACTGGAGTGGGTAGCTGATGCTGAGCAGGACCCTGTGGGACTCCAGGGCACACAGACCTTTTTGTCCCTGATTATAGGGAAGACTCCACCTTCATGACCTCTCAGTTCCAAAAGGACAGAACAGTTGCTAATCAAAGGAGGAACAGCAATGAAACCACCTAAGGCAAGATTAAAGGATCAGAGAGGCTCATGGGAAACTAGATTGGGAAACTAGACCACCTAAGACCCTGCACACACCCTAACTTGACAGCAACCCTGTGCTTTTGAAACTTTGCAGAAGAAATAGACTGTTACTGCCTTGATCCTTAATCACATACTCCTGCCTGACTATATAGAAAGTGAAGTTGCTCAGTCGTGTCCGACTCTTTGCGACCCCATGGACTGTAGCCCACCAGGCTCCTCCATCCATGTAATTTTCTAGGCAAGAGTACTGGAGTGGGTTGCCATTTCACTTTTCCCTACTCAGCAGAGAGGGGCTTCCGTTGTGGCTCAGTTGGTAAAGAATCCGCCTGTAATGTGGGAGACTTGGGTTTGATCCCTGGGTTGGGAAGATCCCCTGGAGAAGGGAAAGGCTACCCACTCCAGTATTCTGGCCTGGAGAACTCCATGGACGGTACAGTCCATGGGGTCTCAAAGAGTCGGACACGACTGAGCGACTTTCACTCACTCGGCAGAGAGGGGCACAACTCTTGAGGTGGTAGGCTGCTGTGTTCCCCCTTTGCCTGGCAAAATAATAAAGCTACTCTTTCTCCTCCATAACTCTGTCTCCATATTTCTGTTTGGCATTGGTGCACAGAGAGCCAAGATTTTGGCAACACAGCCATTCCCTTCTTCAGGGGATCTTCTGGACTGAGGGATCAAACTGGGTCTCCTGCATTGCAAGCAGATTCTTTACCATCTGAGCCACCAGGGAAGCCTTAATAGGTGTATATCTATAAAGAAAAAATTAAACTCCTCCTGTGTTTCTTCTTTAATGTCACACTACTACCACATTCACAACACTTCCTACACCACATATGTAGGAATTTTCCCCATGCCAAGCAATTCTGTGACACCAACTGGTTCCTACCATTTAACTCAATTCTGACACTATCCACCTGAAGATAGCCAGTGTCAGATCCTACAGGTTAAGGACTTAGTTCCGTAAGACTGACCACTTCAGATGCTAATCAAAAGTAATGAATCCTCAAGTTACCCACAATTTCTGTCTGACTTGTCTATAAATTTGAGGTATCCATGACTTCCTCCCCTTGGATTTGATTATTTACTAGAATAGCTCACAGAATGCAGAAACACTTACTTACATCTATCGGTTTATTAAAGGATATGATAAAAGATACCAATGAACAGTCAGATGAGATAAACAGGGTGAGGTATGGGAGGGTCTGGAGCACAAACTTCTGTCCCTGTAGCCCTCCCAGAACATGGATGTGTTCACCAACCTAGAAACTTTCTGAACCCAGTGCTTAAGGGATTTCTATGGCAGCATGGTCAATCACCAATTCCATTTCCAGCCCTTCTCCTCTCTGGAGAATGGTGCAGGGGAGGAGGGGCTGAAAGTTCATGGTTCGGTCTTCCTGGTGCCTAGCTCCCATCTAGGCGTGCACCAGGACTCATTTCATTAAACCAAAAGACACTGCTGTAACTCAAGAAACTCCAAGGGGTTTAGAAACTGTGTCAGGAACAGTGGCCAAAGCCCAAATACTAAAACAAAAGATATGCGTAATGCTCTTAACACTTAGGAAATTGCAAGAGTTTCAGGAACTCTGTGCCAGAAATTGGGGGCAGAGACTGACATATATATATTTTCTATTATCTCGCAATACCAACAGAGGAGAAGGAAGAGCTCTTGCTTGCAGTAGAACGCTGAGGGCCAATTGATAAGTATAAAGTGAATGCCAGTGTTGGAAAAGCACAATTTAGCAATTATAAAGGTAAAGATGGGATCGCGTGAGAGTCACCAAAGGATGCTAACTTTAGGGGGAATTTTGAGGAACAGGACACTTACATGGTCTTAAAAGTGCCCACAGTAGGAAAGGTTCCCTTGCAACATTTAAATGCAATGCCTGTCCCTAGACAGGATCCCGTACTAGAAGGAAAAAATGCTATAAAGGACATTATTAGTAAACTGACAAAACTGAAATATGGATGGTTGATTATAAAGTAGTATATCAACATAAATTTATAAGGTTGGTAACTGTATTGTGGTTGTAACTGTGTATCGTGGTTGTAACTGCATCGTGGTTATGTAAGAATGCACACAGAAGTATTTAGGCGCAAAGGGCCATGATGCATATAAAGGTTCAGAAATGACAAAGCAAATAGGGTAAAATGTTGAGAGTAGGAGACTCTAGAGAAAGTGTATATTGTCATTCTCTGCACAAGTTATCTTGAAAAAAAATTTTTTTCCTTGCACAATTTTTACTTATTACTTATTTTTGGCTGTATTCAGGCTTTTTCTAGTTTTGGCCAGTACGGGTTTCTCATTGCACTTGTTCCTCTTGTTGAGCACAGGCGCCAGGTATGTGAGGCTTCAGCAGTTGCAGCCTGCGGGCTCAATGATTGTGACTTGTGACACAAGCGCTCAGTCGCTCCACGGCAGGTGGACTCTTCCTAGAGCGGGGACCAGACCTGTGTCCCCTGCCTTGGCAGGTGGATTCCTCTCTACTGTGCCACCAGGGAAGTCCTCCTTGCACAATTTTCAAATTCACAATGTAAAAAAAAAAGGCCAGGGGAGCTCCCTGGTGGTCTAGTGGTTAGGATTTGGGACTTTCACTGCTGTGACCAGGTTCAATCCCTGGTTGGGGAACTGAAGTGAGATCCCACAATCCCCACAGCATGGGGGGAAAAAAAAAAAAAAAAAAGCCAGGCTCTCACAATTCAAGATGATTGTTCAGAGTTATTCATATCCTTATAGAGCCTATTTTGAAAGTTAGAAGCCCCTAGATAATTCTGTTTTCTGCAGAAAGACTCAGATTTTTATTTAAATGGTAATAGGTCTGTGTAAAAAGGAATATTCAGGACAACTATGTATAGGCTAATCAAAATATTAATCCACCACACATTCTTGTTTAAATGCCTAAAAACATAAGCGTACCATACATTTATTTACAGCTGTTACACAAATATAAAACCATGATTTATAAATTACCTATAAAACATCCAAATTAATACATATATAGGACAACAAAAAATGTTTTTCTGCTGAAAATTAGTGCTATTTGACTTCTCATCTGCTCCCAATGACCTGAGGCAGGTGTTTTCAAGCTCAGCTGGCACACACTTTGTGCTGGGCCATGATGCACATTCTGAGTCCACTTTCCACTCTTCAGAAGACCTTGGGATCTTCCACTGATAGGGAGATTCAGTGCTCTCACGCCTGTCTGCTTGCCTTCCCCTCTGGTTAGCCACCACCACTCACACCCAGGTGAAAACTCTCAGGTTCTGGGGCACTTCCTGGTGGTTATGTAGAGCAGACAGAACATCAGCAATACTTTTTTCAGTTATTTTTTTATTTTTTAGAATTATTCATTTTTATTTAATTAATTTTTTATTTATTTATTTTAATTGGAGGCTAATTACTTTACCATATTGTAGTGGTTTTGCCATACATTGACATGAATCCGCCATGGGTGTACATGCGTTCCCCATCCTGAACCCCCCCTTCCACCTCCCTCCCCATCCCACCCCTCAGGGTCATCCCAGTGCACCAGCCCTGAGCACCCTGTCTCATGCATTGAACCTGGACTGGCGATCTGTTTCACATATGGTAATATACATGTTTCAATGCTATTCTCTCAAATCATCCCACCCTCGCCTTCTCCCACAGAGTCCAAAACACTGTTCTTTACATCCGTGTCTCTTTTGCTGTCTCACATATAGGGTTATCATTACCATCTTTCTAAATTATATATATATATATACGTTAGTATACTGTATTGTTGTTTTTCTTTCTGGCTTACTTCACTCTGTATAATAGGCTCCAGTTTCATCCACCTCATTAGAACTGATTCAATGTATTCTTTTTAATGGCTGAGTAATATTCCACTGTATATATGTACCACAGCTTTCTTATTCATTTGTCTGCTGATGGACATCTAGGTTGCTTCCATGTCCTGGCCATTATAAACAGTGCTGTGATGAACACTGGGGTACACGTGTCTCTTTCAATTCTGGTTTCCTCAGTGTGTATGCCCAGCAGTGGGAACAAAATAGAAAGCCCAGAGATAAATCCACACACCTATGGACACCTTATCTTTGACAAAGGAGGCAAGAATATACAATGGAGAAAAGAACAATCTCTTTAACAAGTGGTGCTGGGAAAACTGGCCAACCACCTGTAAAAGAATGAAACCAGAACACTTTCTAACACCATAAACAAAAATAAACTCAAAATGGATTAAAGAGCTTAACGTAAGACCAGAAACTATCAAACTCCTAGAGGAAAACATAGGCAAAACACTCTCCGACATAAACCACAGCAGGATCCTCTATGACCCACCTCCCAGAATATTGGAAATAAAAGCAAAAATAAACAAATGGGACCCAATTAAACTTAAAAGCTTTTGCACAACAAAGGAAACTATAAGCAAGGTGAAAAGACAGCCTTCAGAATGGAAGAAAATAATAGCAAACAAAGCAACTGACAAAGAATCAATCTCAAAAATATGCAAGCAACTCCTACAGCTCAATTCCAGAAAAATAAATGACCCAATCAAAAAATGGGCCAAAGAACTAAACAGACATTTCTCCAAAGAAGACATACAGATGGCTAACAAACACATGAAAAGATGCTCAACATCACTCATTATCAGAGAAATGCAAATCAAAACCACAATGAGGTACCATTTCACTCCAGTCAGAATGGCTGCTATCCAAAAGTCTACAAACAATAAATGTTGGAGAGGGTGTGGAGAAAAGGGAACCCTCTTACACTGTTGGTGGGAATGCAAGCTAGTACAGCCACTATGGAGAACAGTGTGGAGATGCCTTAAAAAATTGGAAAGAGAACTGCCAATATGACTCAGTTATTTTTTTAAAACAGAAAATTTAAACATTTTCTGCAGAGTATTGCAGATTACAAAGAACATGGAGGTAACCAATTTTAAGGCAGCATAGGTATGAGAGAGGAAGCAATAGCAACCCCTAGATTACCACCACAGTCCCCCCTTGTACTGCATCTCAGCTCTGCTGAAGTCACCAAGCCCAAGAGGAAGGCTGAAGGAGAAGCTAAAGAAGAAAAAGCCCAAGGGAAGTGTGAACCAAATAGGGGATGGGCATCCTTTCCACTAATGTTGTTCTTTCTAAAAAGGCACCTTGCAGAAAGTGGAGGTACAAGGTGAAGCATGTGTATTTTGGTATTTACTTTTATTTGCATTTATTTTTTGTGGCGTTTATTCCCAGGCCATAAGTTTTTGTATCTTCAGTTTCTTCTGGGATATCTTTTTGTTCTGTGCAACCTCCTCTTCTGGTTTAGGAAAAATCTGTTCTTTTTCAGTAAGGGTCATCTCCATGTGGCAAGGAGAGCCCATGTATGGGTTGATCCAACCATGAGCTCTGGAAGTTCTGTGGGCTTTGTTCGCCTGGATGTGCTCAATGACCAGAGAACCTACATCTAAGCCCTCAAGTTCAGCATTACTCTCTGCATTTCTGAGCACGTACAGTAAAACTTCAGCACTCTTTCTGGGCCACTGACCCTGAGTCCAGCCCCACTGTTTGGCCTGTGCACACCTACCAACTCCACCATTGTAATGATGGAATGGTACACATTGCTTCTTTAAAGTGACCTCCTTCAGATACTTGGTGGCTTTTTGGATATGCACACCGTTAATGGCCTGGGCAGTTTCATGAATGTTCTTAAAATGAACACAAAGATCTGAACCTCTTGATCTGCATGATTTTGCAAGGTTTTCTGGGTCAAGGGAAGAGTGTATCATTTTTAGAGGTCACCTCAGGCAACTGATTGGAAAATGAAAGCATGTATATTTTGTATAACTACGTTTTTCTTTTTCTGTACTACTTGAATTACTTTTTCTATCAGATTTAATATAAATGCAAATATTTATGTTTTTAAAAGCTACTATTATAAAGAAAAAAAAAAGGAAAAAAAAAAAAGCTACTATTAGCACAAACAACCCTTCATTGTTTCATGGAAGGATAAATATTACTAACAGATTATCTTAGAAATTGGGTTGAAATGGTCATGAGGGTGAACAAGATTTTGCTTTCATGGCTTTAGAAGTTTCCTGGTTGATAAGAGAAGGGATCCACTGATATTTATAGCTACTATAGTTGTGAAGAAAAGAAAATTCTTTTTTAGGACCTCTTTCCTTTTCTCTGTGCCATCAGAATGGCCTTTATGCCCTTAAACTCAGGCCTATCGAGATCTGATACTCCTTTCCTCACAGGCTCCAAGTCTGGTCTTTCCAGTGATTTGGAGACCAAGTCCCTCAAAGAAGCCAGGAACCTTGTTATTGATTGTGTATCTTCAAATTCTACAGTTTTCAGGACTTCCCTGGCAATTCAGTGGTTGGGGCTCCACACTTCCACTTTTGAGGGGAAGGATGGGTTTGATTCCAGGTTGGAGAACTGTGATCTTGCATGTAACACCGTGTGGCCAAAAAAAAAAAAAAAATCTATATTTTTCATTAAATTTCCTCAAACGTAAGGTCTGCTTGTGAAAGGAGTTAACATGTTAAGTTGGAATTACTCCTCCTCTAAACTTCTTCTGTTCAGACCATCAAAAAAGACTTCCTTGGGTTTTGTAGCTTTTCCTTTTTTGCAGACCATGGGAATAAGGGAAATTAAAAGTTGCTGTATACCATTCCTGATCACTCAGGATCTTCCAGAAATGTCATGAGTGTAAATGAAAATTAGCTTTAATAACATAGACACAACTAAGGGGGAGCAGAAGACGGACTGAGGAAGAGAAGGGGAAAGTGTGATTGGCTGGATTAAAATATTCCTGGGCTCTGATTCCATGTCTATTAGACAACCTTCTGAGGGCCGATTCAAGCTTATCCTGATGATAAGAGAGAACTCTGAACAGTGAGCATAAGGATTTATTTGTGGAAACTGACATTCTAATTCTAAAATTAGGACAGAAATTCAATTATGTGGAATTAAAATTACATGAAAATTCCAAGGACCTAGAAAACCAAAGCAATTCTTAAAAAAAAGTTTGAAGATTTATATTCCCAGATAGAGATTTACTGTAAGCCACAATAATTAAAGAAAATATGTTATTAGTATAAGAATAAAAAAATCAATAGAAGAGCACGTGGAGTCCAGAAACAGTCATGCATACAGTCACAAGATGAACAAAAAAGACATAAGAGCAAATAGTGAGGGAAGGCTAGTCTTCTATAAATGGTGCTGACTCAACTTGTCATCCATATGAAAAACACTATCAACAAAAATTAATTGAAAATGGAACATAAAATGTAAAGTTAAAACAGTGAAATTTCTAGTATGGCAAAGCATTCTTAAATATTACATGAAAAGCATGACTCTCAAAAGTAAAAATTGATAAACTGGACTTTATTCAAATTAAAAACTTTTGCTTTAATAGGCAAGTCAGAGACTGAGAAAAAATATTTGCAAAACATATCTGATAGAGCTTTTTCTAGCATTAAAGAACTCCTTACACTCAAATGAAACAATCCAGTTTTTAAAAAAAGGGGCAAAAGACAAGAACAAACCAGTTTATCAATTTTTACTTTTGAGAGTCATTCTTTTCGTGTAATATTTAAGAATGCTTTGAAAAGCTAGACAATTCACCGTTTAACTTTACATTTTGTGTTCCATTTTCAGTTAATTTTTGTTGATAGTGTTTTTTCATATGGATGATAAATTGACTCAGCACCATTTATAAAAGATAGCCTTCCCTCACTATTTGCAGGTATGTCTTTATTGGTCAGAATGCGAAGTCAAATGGTCCTTAGGAAGCATCACTATGAACAAAGCCAAAGATAATGGAATTCCAGTTAAGCTATTTCAAATCATAAAAGATGATGCTGTGAAAGTGCTGCACTCAACATGCCAGCAAATCGGGAAAACTCAGCAGTGGTCACAGGACTGGAAAAGGTCAGTTTTCATTCCAATCTCAAAGAAAGGCAATGCCAAAGCATGTTCAAACTACTGCACAATTGCACTCATCTCACACGCTAGCAAAGTAATGCTCAAAATTCTCCAAGCCAGGCTTCAACAGTACCTGAATTGTGAACTTTCAGATGTTCAAGCTGGATTTAGAAAAGGCAGAGGAGTGAGAGATCAAATTGCCAACATCCGCTGGATCATCAAAAAAGCATGAGAGTTCCAGAAAAACATCTATTTCTGCTTTATTGACTATGCCAAAGCCTTTGACTGTGTGGATCACAACAAACTATGGAAAATTCTTCAAGAGATGGGAATACCAGACCACCTTACCTGACTCCTGAAATCTGTATACAGGTCAAGAAGCAACAGTTAGAACTGGACATGGAACAACAGACTGGTTCGAAATAGGGAAAGGAGTACGTCAAGGCTGTATACTGTTACCCTGCTTATTTAACTTACATGCAGAGTACATCATGGGAAATGCTGGACTGGATGAAGCACAAGCTGGAATCAAGATTGCCGGGAGAAATATCAATAACCTCAGACATGCAGATGATACCACACTATCACAGAAAGCAACAAAGAACTAAAGAGCCTCTTGATGAAAGTGAAAGAGGAGAGTGAAAAAGTTGCCTTAAAACTCAACATTCAGAAAACTAAGATCATGGCATCTGGTTCCATCACTTCATGGCAAATAGATGGGGAAACAAAGGGAACAGTGAGAGACTTTATTTTTTTGGGCTCCAAAATCACTGCAGATGGTGACTACAGTCACGAAATTAAAAGATGCTTACTCCTTGGAAGAAAAGTTATGACTTAGACAGCATATTAAAAAGCAGACATTACTTTGCCAACAAAGTTCCGTCTAGTCAAAGCTTTGATTTTTTCCAGTAGTCATGTAGGGGTGTGAGAGTTGGACTGTGAAGAAAGCTGAGCTCCGAAGAATTGATGCTTTTGAACTGTGGTGTTGGAGAAGAGTCTTGAGAGTCCCTTGGACAGCAAGGAGATCCAACCAGTCCATTATTAAGGAAATCAGTCCTGAATATTCATTGGGAGGACTGATGCTGAAGCTGAAGCTCCAAAACTTCGACCACCTGCTGCGAAGAACTGAGTCATTTGAAAAGACCCTGATGCTGGGAATGATTGAAGGTGGGAGGAGAAGGGGACGACAGAGGATGAGATGGTTGAATGGCATCACCAACCCGATGGACATGAATTTGAGCAAGCTCAAGGATCTGGTGATGCACAGGGAAGCCTGGTATGCTGCAGTCCATGGGGTCGCAGAGTTGGATAGGACTGAGCGACTGAACTGGACTGAACTGAACTTTATTGTTCATCATGTGACTGATGAACAGCAAGGTGGGTAACAAATAAACACATGAAAAACCACTCAACAACAACAACAAAAAAAGACACTCAACATAATCAGCCCAATAGAGAAAAGAAATCAAAATCACAATTTAGACACACCCACTAGAATAACTAAAATTAAACGGATTTACCACACTAACTGTTGGCAAGTATGTGGAGGAACAGGAAGAGAAACGTTTTCACTGCTGGTGGGGATATGGTACAATCATTTTGGGAAAACTGGCAACTTCATAAAAAGGTAAACATACACATCATATTACCTAGCCATCCTATTCCTAGGTATTTACTCAAGAAAAACTGAAGCGTATGGCCACACAAAGACATTATACAGATTTATAGCAGCTGTATAGCCCCTCAGATGGGAACAACCCAAACTTCCATCAGCAGGTAGATGGGAAAACAAACTGCAGTATTTCCAAGTAATGGATACTACTCACTAAAAAATGAATGAATGAATTTCAACCTAAAATAATTATGCTGCAAGAAGCTAGTGCAAAAAAAAAAAGAAGCTAGTGCAGAAATAAAGTACATACTAAATAATTCTATTTACATAAAATTTTAAATAATACAAACTATATAGTCATGGGAGCAGAGGAGACTTCTGAAAGTAATGGATATCTTCATTATCTTGATTTTGGTGATGATTTCTTACATCAAATTATCCAAACATACCAAAGAGTACATTATAAATGTGTGTAGTTTATTGTGTCAATCATACCTGTTCAAGAAAAAAGTTTTCTGGCAGGTAGCACTACCACTTGGTTCTGCTACATTGTGAGCTCCCCTGGGGCTGGGTAACTCCTTCTAGAGCCATCAGGACACTGGATGCCCCTGTAAGAGACCTCTGGGGTAAGGAAAGTTAAGTAGAGGTGATGGCAATTGACTGAGCATGTTTGGAGAACAGGGTTGACTTTATTTCCTTCCACTGCTCAACACAGTACTTGTCCTTCAGATAAGCCCAGCTCCTTTGAACCTCTAGCCCCTTCTCATCATTCAGGTATGACTATCAAGTGCCTTCACTAAGTGCTAATTCTAAATTGGTCCCTAATTCTAAATTGGTCCCTACCCCTCATTTTGTCCTAAAGTCACTTCCTGTATTTCTCTTTTCTTCATGGCATGTATCACAATCAGAAATTCTTATTAATGTAGTTATTTCCTTTCATTTTAATTATCTATTTGCTTCCTCCCTATGTTGTTGACATCCCACAGATCCCTTTACTGGAGGTGCACCCACCCCATAGGTGCCTTAACTGTTGGTTGACAACTCACAGCTGCCCCTGCCAATGACTGACTGAAATGAGAGGTGGGTGGGTGAAAAGAAGAGCACAAAAGATTGGCTCCTTTGCAGTAAGGAGACCTAACTCTGTGGCACAATTTTGTACAGTTCCCTGCGAGATCTGACTAGTCAGTCTCCACTTGCCATGTTCTTGCTTAGCTTTACCTTTTTTCCCTGCCCTGTCCTGCTTTTGTCACTTCCCCAATAAATCCCTCAAAAAATTCTCATCTCAGGCTCTGCTTCTGCGAAATCTGACCCATGACACCCTTGGTTAGCTTCATGAGGGACTATTTTGTTCATTCCCCTGGAACATATTCCTATCTTAGGTTCTGCTTATGACCTTCTCCATATCTAAGAATAATGAGGGAATATCTTTGTCACACCCTAAGAACAGTGCCTGGAACACAGTAGGCCCTCAGCAAGTGTGCTGAATGAATACAGAGGAGTTCCCCGGGGTCTGTTTTATAGCTTAGCTGATCTGGCCAAGAGGCATTGTGAGTCATAGCTGTAAAAAGCAACTGAGTGGTTCAGAGATGTGGCCAGGCCTAGGACAGCAGCTTGGCAACTTCAACACATCCTCCAGGTGAGGCATGACATGTGAGGATTATGGGGGAAGGGTCCTCTGGAAAGATGCAACCTCAAGGGTGGGCCTGGTTCTATCCTTTAGGCCCTACGTGGTCTTCCAGAGACATGCCCCTGAGCCAGATCTAGGGGACAGTACTGCCCAGGTTTGTGTGAAAAATAGTGTGTACTGAATTAATGGAGGCCTAACAGAGGGAACACTGCCCCAGGATTCTTTTCACTCTCCATGGGGCAAAGAGGAATTTAAAAGAAAACGCAGTCCTCTTTCTCATACAACAGAATCAGCACTTAAAGAGTGAGGCAAGGGAGAACAGGACACGTCTGTTACCTGACTTTAGCTTCCTTGAGCACATAGTCTGCTTGGGGTAGAAGTCATGCCCAGTCTGCACAACCACTGTTGGCTCAGGTCCTAAGCATAGGTCCTAGCCCATGGCACATGCCTCCACCGAACCGACTACAAGGGACTGTGATCTAAACACACACATCAGGCTTCCCAGATGGACCAGGAATATCTTGAGGGCAGGCGTAGGCTATGCTTGGGACCCTCTACCCAAACCACAGCCTGGCACAAAGCAGATGTCAGTCAGTTCAAAGTTGTAAAATAAGTGAATGAGAAGGGCAATAACGCTGTTGGGTATGCTAGACATCCACCAGATACTTTTCAGAATGTAGATCTAGCCCTGCCTTTGTAGTCCTTCAGTAGTGCCCTCTAACTCACAGAAGGAAGTCTAAACTTTGGAGCCTGCCTGTACAGCACCCTCACAGAGCGCCCTGGTTTCCCTTTCCAGCTTCCTCTTCTGCTATTAATACCCTATACCGAGCCTACCCCAAGCTCTTCCTCACATGCACAACACTGGAGCCTTGCAGAGCCCTTCACTCTGCCTAGTCTCTCCTTTATGCACCCCCAACGTGCCCGTCAAAATTCCTGTGCATCTTTACTTGTCTCTGCTATCATTCCCTCCTTCCCTAAGGGCCCATTAACTCCTTCCAGCAGCCACTCAGCACTCAAGAGAGCAGACCTCTGGTCCTAAATCAGCCTATCTAGCCCCAAGACTCGGAAGTGGTCTTTGGAGATGTTTCCGGGAAGACTGCCGCGAGGCGTGTGGGCTGGGATGGACTCCTCAGTGGCCAGCAGCTTGTTAGTCCCAGGCGGCGTCGCAGGCCTGAGCCCCGCCCAGCAGGCCTCGTGGTTTTAGGGAATAGGGGGTAGAACAGCTCGCCCGAGCAGGCTGCTCACCCATACTCTTGCTCCCCAGCAGTGTCCCTGGCTCGCCTGTATCATTCTGGACATCGGGGCTTGAGAGGCAAGGGCGCAGCCAGAGTCACCCGGGTCCTCGTGGCTACGCTCCGGGCATTCGTGGGCCTGACAAGGCCCGCCCGGCCCTCGCCCTGGAGGCCTTTGGGTGCCTGGCCTGGGGCTACACCAGCCGCCTGTGGGAGCAGCTGCGGCAGTTCTGGATCGACCACTGCTCACGGCGCTTCTCCCCGCGACGCCCGCCGCTGCGCCGCATCTCCTCCATGTCTACCTTCTACCTGTTGGACCACCAGACGCGCCAGGCGGAACTAGGCCTCAGCTACGGCTCGCCCCGCACGCGCCTCAGCGACGAGGCCTTCGTGTTCCGCGGCGGGCGGTGGACCGCCGAAGGCCAGCCAGTGTGGTCGCGGCCGCAGCTGCCCTCGCAGACCATCGCCGGCTGGAAGGCACAGATGCAGCGAGTCAAAAGCCAAGTGCTGCTGGAGGAGAATAACTACCTGAAGCTGCAGCAGGAACTGCTTATGGACATGCTGACGGAGACCACAGCCCGAATGCACCTGCTGGAGAAAAAGCTCGACCACGGGGCAAGCCCGGCTGCCGCGGCGTGCGCCTGGCAAAGGAAGACGCGCAAGCGCGAAGGCGCGAGCAGCCTGCCCATGCTCGAGCCGCGGGCTCCGGAGTCGCGGTGACCCAATAAAACCCGTGCGGCGCATGCGCACCTCGCTCGCACCTCAGGCGCGTCGCTCCGGAGGGCAGGCACTGACCCGGCTCCCGGCGAGCATTGCGCACGCTGCGTGCGTGCTGGGAAGATCACTTCCGGCCTGTGGTGGACCGGGAACTCCCCAAAAGCCGGTCTCGGGAGGATGCGCTAGGGGTGTGTAGGAAGAAGTTTGCAGGCCGCTGGGAACGCGGAGTGGGAGCCAGGCCGGCAACAGGCAGTGTCTAGGGGGCGAGGATGGCAGGCGGTGAAAGGCAGTGACAGTGATGGCTTTCTTGGCCTAAGGGACGGAGGACAAAAGTCCGGGAGGCGGGGAAACCCGGGCTCAGGCAGGGAGGGTGCGGTTGGGCGGGCGGGTCAAGGACCTTGCACTTGGCCCTTCCCTCCTTGAGGCGCTCCCTGGAGGGGTTTCAGTCTGATTCAGGATAAGAATGTATTTTACGACCTGGAAACTGTTTCGAGACAGAAGCCTTCTCGAAACTTTGGGCTCTGCCTCTCCGTCCTGGTTGGATGGCTTTTGGTGAGACACTTTCCTGGCTTCTTTCTAAAATGACTGGTAGGAAAATAAATAAATAAATAAAATGACTGGTCGGAGATACAGATAAGCGCTCTCTAGAGCTGATGTAGTGCACAGATAAGATTTGCTCAATCCACTTTTTTACAGTTTTGTGTGAGTTGCCAACACGTACGAATTTGGAGATTTCCCATTAAAAATCCAGATTTTCTGTGTTCTCCTGAAAACCCAGGAAATTTAGCCATCACGGACCTTGGTTTTGCCCAATAGCAATTGCCTCCTGGTCAGCTTCACTCATTTCCTCCTATAGGTGTCTGATTTTTGATCTGCTTCTAGATCCATTCCAGATGGGTGTTCTCTCCCTGAAAATGGGGGCCCCCTCTCTGTGCCCAAGGTATCGATTCGGTGCCTTTGGTGAGTGTGTTGTACTTGTGAGTGATGTGGCTGCACCAGGAGGTGATGACACTGGTCCTTGGTATCTGCAAACTTTCCTTGGAATACAGACAGGCGATGTCAGCATGCAGTAAGTGCAGTAAGATTCCAAAACATTTCCCTAGAGCCACGTGAAATCTTTGAGAGAAGTGGGTGTCCTGCCTTACCTTAACTTGCTTTCAGGAGAAAGACTAGGGGTTACTAAACCATTACTTTGTACAAAATGTGGCCAAAACAACACAGACCATGTCATTAGACATTAAACTTAAAAACATTTATTTTGAGTAGTACTCTTTTGTATTTTAATAATTCTGTATTTATATATATGTTATTCAGTTGCCCAGTTGTGTCCAACTCTTTGTGATCACATGGCCTCTCTGTCCCTCACTATCTCCTGAAGTTTGCCCAAGTTCATGTCCATTGCATCAGTGATGCCATCCAGCCATCTCATCCTCTGACGCCCTCTTTTCCTTCTGCCCTCAATCTTTCCCAGCATCAAGGACTTTTCCAATGACTCGGCTGTTTACATTAGATGACCAAAATACTGGAGCTTCAGCTTCAGCATCAGTCCTTCCAACGAGTATTCAGGGTTGATTTCCCTTAAGATTGACTGGTTTGATCTCCTTGCTGTCCAAGGGACTCTCAGGAGTCTTCTCCAGCACCACAGTTCCAAGGCATCAATTCTTTAGTGCTCCACCTTCTTTATGATTCAACCCTACGTGAATAGCCTTGATCATATGGACTTTTGTTGGCGATGTCTGTGCTTTTCTTTTTTTTTTTTTAG
Organism: Cervus canadensis; assembly: GCF_019320065.1. Lineage (NCBI taxonomy): Eukaryota > Metazoa > Chordata > Mammalia > Artiodactyla > Cervidae > Cervus > Cervus canadensis. Next base: position 97,300,439 of record NC_057389.1, read on the forward strand.
TTAGGAAAGAACTACTGTTTAAAGCTTTGGACCCAGCGTTGGGCACACCACCTCACTTTTGCATCATTGTCATAAACGGGACAATCCTGGCCCTGGTCAGCAGAGGCCCACGCAGGACCCTGGCAAGGCGAGCTTTGGGTGCTGCTGGGGAGGGCCAGGACACGGCCACCGGACGGACGTGTCTGCTGGTGGCCTCGGCAGGCTCGGGGGTGTAGATTCCTCTCTGGGCGGGTGGTCTTCAACAGGCCTGGCACAGGTCTTCGGGTGCCAGCACCCCCTTCTTGAGGATGAGGTTCCCATAGAGGGCTGTCTCCCCAGTTGCCACAACAGCAAAAGCCTTTTTCGCCCGCTCATAAAACGCAAACCTCTCCACCATCCCCAGGGAGCCCTCATAGCCAGCCTTGGAGAGGATGGACTGGTAGCTCGCCCACACTGGGGTCAGCAGGCCCCTCTTCCTGTCGCTGGGTATCAGCTCGATGACCACAGCCGGGCTCTCCACGTAGGTGTCCAGGGGTAGCAGCTGCAGCACAGCCTCCAGGAGCTGGGGGATGCCCAGGCCGTCGGTGCGGATCTCCTCCGGGCCGCCTCTGCAGATGGAGCTGCTGGGGAAGTTCACGTCTGCAAGAACGATCTCATCTCCGTGCCCCATTCTCGCAAGGGAGAAGAGGATCTCCGGGGACAGGAGCGCCATGTCTGTGCTTTTCAACAGCCTGTCTAGGTTTGTCATAGCTTTCCTATCAAGAAGCAAATGTATTCTGATTTCATGGCTACAGTCACCATCCACAGTGATTTTAGAGCCCAAGAAGAGGAAATCTGTCACTACTTCCACCTTTTCCCTCTCTATGCCATAGAGTAATGGGGCCGGATGCCATGATCTTAGTTTTTTTAATATTTAGTTTTAAGCCAGCATTAATATTTATATTAACATGGATTAAAATATTTTGAATAGTTGTAGTGGTGAAATAAAATTTTCTTTGAGAATAACTTAGAAAATAAAAAATATGCAGAAAAGGAAATGAGAAGGGAATCAAAACAATACACAAAGGGGGGGAAAACACAATATAAGGCACTGATGGAGAAACTAAGTGGAAGAGGCCAGATACACAGGACCACATGTTGTGATTTTGCTGGTATGAAATATCCAGAAGACGAAAATCCATAGCTGGTCGGGGGTGGGGGGTAGTGGGAACGATGAAGTGACTACATAAGAGGAGCAGGCTTCCCTTTCAAGTTGAAGAAAAATGTTTTTGAGGTGTAATGGTTGTACAACATTGTAAGTGTACATTCTAAAAGCCACTGAATTGTACATGTTAGTGACTTATGTGAATTTCACTGCAATAAAATGATTTTAAGGAGGAAAGTACTTTACGTTAAAACCTGAGATAAAAACTATTCAGTATGGGGAAATAGCAAAAATCATGAAGGTGATCCGAGAGTGCCTGAAGCTGAGGAATGCTGCTTTGGTCAGAGCACTTGAAAACAAATAGTTGATTCTCTAGAATGGAGAAAAGTATCTGCCCTGACAGAGCAGCAACAGAAGGAGAACCAGATGTTTAGGGAAAGGCATCCAAGTGGATAAAGGACCCAGATCAAATCAGGAGGAAGATATTTTGAGAAATCTGCCTTTGTTCTTTCTGCTCTGGAGTTTCACCCCTTGACTAAGTCAGCAAGCTCACTGCCTCAGGCAATGTGACAACACTGAAAGTGGGAACAAAGGGCTTTTTCGTGGCCTTCTTCTACAGCTCAGAACTCTCTGGGGAACAGCTTTGCAGAAATATTTTATGGGCTTGAGGAAGAGAGGTGGAAAAGGCTGTACATTTGTCTACAGCAAGAGGAAAGGTGAAGGGAAATGGAAGTAGAAATCCTGGGAGGTCTTCCATCTTGGAAAAAAGTCCTTTCTTCATCCTATATTACCTTCCAGCTACTGCCCCATTTCTCTGCTTTCCTTTATACCTAAACTCCCCAAAATTGTTTATATTCACTGTCTTCAATTCCTCCCCTCCCTCTTTGCTCTTAGTTCCCCTCAGCTTTGAATCCCACCTCCAACTCTCCCGAGCCCTCTCTTGTCGAGGATAAACGCTGACTCCAGTCCTGGTAAGGCCTTTGTCCGGCCCTCCCTCCTCATCTAGGCCCATCAGCAGCATGCTTACAGTGGACTCCTTGTCTTCACCAGTCTTCTAGGGCACTACCCTCTTCTGATTTCTCTCCTACCTCGCAGTTGCTCCTTCTCAGTGTTGTGCTGATTTTACTCACTTCCATCAGGTTTCTACTTAAATGTCAGCTTTTCAGTGAAGTTTTCCCTAGCGACTTTATTTTAAAAGAACGTACATTCTCCCCACACCCAACAAAACCAGCACCACTTACCCTCCTTTCTTGCTTTGTTTTCTAGCCTTTGTCACCATTTGACATGCTATATATTATATTCTGTCAATCTCCCTCCACCCACTCTGCCCCAACTGGAGTGTAAGTTTCATGTGTGCATGCTTGTGTGTGTGCGTGCATGCTCAGTCACTCAGTCATGTCCTTTGTTTCCCTGTGGACTGTAGCCCACCAGGCTCCTCTGTCCATGGGATTTCCCAGGCAAGAATACCGGAGTAGATTGCAATTTCCTTCTCCAGGGGATCTTCCCAATGCAGGGATCGAATCCACGTCCCCCATGGCTACTGCGTTGGTAGGCAGTTTCTTTACCATTGAGCCAAGGGTTTTTTTCTGTATTTTTCCTTTGTATCTTAGTGTAGTAAGTGCCTTTCTGCTTCTGGGCTTTCTCCTAAGCCTCAACAGCTCTCTCAACCCACAAATGTAGCCTGAGAATGTAGGAGAGTTAATGCCTTCTGGGGCAACCTCCAGTAGAAAACAGATACCAAAACACACTTTGTTGAATTTTCCTTCTGCTACTTCCCTCACTCTTTCTTTCTCAGTTCCTGGGATCATCTACCAAATAAACTGCACCCAAGTTCTAGGATTAGGCTCTGCTTTTATGGGGATTGAACCTAAGACAGTAGGAAGTAGCACTAGAAGGCGGGCCATACGGAAAGGAATCTACAACTAGATCACCCACCATTCAAAAGACAACAGAGGCCTCTCACCACTGTTGTTGAGTAGGATGCTAGTTATCCCTAGCGTAAGACTCTTATCTTTGGTAGACTGAAAGGAGATAGAAGTTGAAGGGAAAGTTTCGCTTGTATAGTTAGTAGCTCGGGCACTTGAAAGATATAAAGGCAGCTGTAATTACAAGGATTATGAAGGTGGTTAACTTTTCCAAATTGCCTTAGAAGATTTGAAGAAAACATGAAAGGCTCTTAGCCCACTCCACTCAGCGCATGATATGAAAGCCAGAAAGTCTCCCAAGGCAACGTGTAAAGAAATGCTCACTTCTGTGGCCAGGAAGTAAGAGTGATGAAACAAGGCTCAAGACTTAATCAAGGGCAACAGAGCTGCAGAGGAGACCTGTGCATCCTTAACAGCTTTCCTGTACTAAATTCAAGCCTTTTAAAGAGAAGGAATGGGACCCTAAGGCCTGGCTTGGGGATATTTGGGTGGATGTATCTAAGAACCTTGAACCCTCAGAGCTCCTGAACCCTTCTGGCCAGCATCAGCTACTCCCTTGCTTGATAGAAAAGAACAGCCTCATTTTTCCTGGAGACAGTGCAACGATCTCACCAAGGTAGATGAGGTAGACGTCTTATAAAACAATGCTAATCCTTCTGAAGCTCCACCTCTTATTGCCTCTAGACCAGTAACTAGCATTGAGTCTCAGCATATCCAAGCCATGAAGCACAGTCACTATTTGATCACCCAAAAGTTTGCAGGACATACCTAACCACAGGACCTCTAGGGTAACGGACGAGGGAGGGGATCTTGAGGGTAACTGATGGTGGTGAGAGGGTATATAAGACTGGGTAGGAAGTTGATTGCAATGGGAGCATTTCCTGTGACTCAAGATGTAATGTTCTGCCTAGAACACCCAGAACTCATCCTAATGTGCTGCTGGATGACTCTGGTAACTTGGACATGATGGTAGCCTAAGGTCAGTGAGGTGGAGATGCCAGAATTGCCTTGGCTGAGTTCTTTAAAGGGGTCTGAAGGCTACAGGGAAGTAGAAATATTAGAATGAGTTTATTACATGAGGCCAGAAGATTCACCATTTGACTCTGTTCTCTGGGAGCTTCCCAGAGGATGCTCCTTTGGCTAAGGCAGAAGAAATATGACAGTGGTTGGGAGGTGGGGGTGGGCATTGCTTCATTTAGAAGGTATTGATGGCTGTCCCCCGTAGGCCTGGTTTGAAAGCAGGAAATGCTTCTGTGGAACTGGGCTCCTTGGTGTCACTGGGGATGATGGGATTCAGGAATGGCATTTAACCACTCCAGATGGTGATTTTTACCAATCAGAAGCCGGGGGGGCATTCTTATCATACTTTGCACAAGATTGGAGTGGTAACTTGAGGGGCCTTGCTTCTATAAGATCTGTGGTGATGATAGTAATAGGTCACAGTGTTCTTGGGTGCAGAATAAATGGGCAGCCAATGGAGGTAGAGAATAAGTGATAGAAAGTGTGGGGAACAAGGATGAGACATGCCAGCAGAGATCTGACAGTCTTGCTATTAAAAAGCCTTACTTAATATTAAATCAGTATTTAGATACATCCTAGGAAAGGTGGGTAAGAAATGCTCCAAATAGACAAGTTTTTCCATGACTGCAGTAGAGTGGCAGGTTTGACCTATAAATTGAGTTATTGATAAGCACTTAAAAACCAGATATCTTCCATACCCAAGAACATGGAGCAAGATCTGCACCAACCACAGATATCAACAAGGAGACTGGACAATGTGAGATGCTGATGTATGGCATGCAGAGAAATGAATGTGACCAAATTCAGACCTTTTGTGGATGTCTTAGTTCAGGCTGCTATAACAAAATTTCATAGACTGGGGGGAGGGGCTTATAAACAACCAAAATTAGTTTCTCATAGTTCTAGAGGGTAGAAATCTTAGATCAGGGTGCCAGCATGATTAAGTGACACCCTCTTGCAGATGGCCAACTTCTTGTATCCTCACATGGCAGAGAGCAGAGGTGGGAAGCTAACTCTCTAGTGACACTCAGAAAGGCCCTAATCCCATCATGTGAGCTCCCTGTCATGATCTCATCTAATCTGAATCATCTCCTAAGGCCCCACTTCCTAATTCCATCATATTGCAGGGTAGGGTTTTGACATATGCTATGGACACATTCAGTCCTTAGCAGGAGGCAAATGCCAGAACTGGAATCAAGCCCAGCAGGCGCAGTGTTCTGCACTTAACCCAGCCCATCAGTCCAGGTGATAAATGGCAGCTGGGACAGTAACATGAGCCAGTGAAAATGTCAGGGGTTTTGCTTTTACAAGATGAAGAATCAAGAGGATGGACGGTGGTGACGACTATACAACAATGTGAATATGTTTAATACCACCAAACAGAACTCTGGAGAATGATTAAGATAGTAAATTTTTTGTCATGTGTATTTTATCACAATAAAAAAAGAGAAAAAAAATGGTTGGTGGTAACTGTGTAGAGATTGGGGGCTGGAATAGAATATTAGCTAAAGGAGCGTAAAAACCAAGCAAAACAGCTCTTAAGAAGAAAAGGAGGGGTGGGGACAAAAAAAAAAAAAAAGAAGAAGAAGAAAAGCAGACTATCTGAAAAAAAGTATGTGACCACAAAACAACCTGCAAATCCCAGGATAGAAGTGCTTTCTAGAATACATGTAGGATAAAAGGAGGGAGGAGCAGGATGTGACTTCCAAGCAGGTGTAGACAATGGTCATGTGTTCGGGAGGGCCAAGGCACTGGCCTTGCATGGGTTAGGTTGGGGCTATGCCCTCTTGCCTTTTGGGACCCAGCTGATCTGTTGGGGCTTCCCTGATAGCTCAGTTGTAAAGAATCCGCCTGCAATGCAGGAGACCCTGGTTTGATTGCTAGGTTGGGAAGATCCGCTGGAGAAGGGATAGGCTACCCACCTCAGTATTCTTGGGCTCCCCTGGTGGCCCAGCTGGTAAAGAATACACCTGCAACGTGGGAGACCTGGGTTCAATCCCTGGGTCGGGAAGATCCCCTGGAGAAGGGAAAGGCTACCCACTCTAGCATTCTGGCTTGGAGAATTCCATGGACTGCATAGTCCTTGGGGTCGCAAAGATTCGGACACGACTGAGCAACTTTCACGTCACAGTTGATCTAGGGTGTTTCCCAGAACACCACCTGTTTCCCTGGTGCCCACGGGTGTTCTGTGCACATCTGTACACGTGTGGGTGGGATTACCACAGAAGTCCGTGGCACCCAGAGGGGATGGGCAGGGACCAAAGGCCCACAGAGCCTGCTTGGTCATTAGGAATGGTGCTGACAGAGAGGGAGGGGGCCTTGCATGGGACCCCGGAGCAGGAGTGGGCTAGGGCAGGAATCAGTACCAGCTGTCTCTGGAGCACAGTTTAGGAACCTTGGTTCCTGCCTGCTTAGGAGCCACCACACCGGTGGTGTGTCTGCTGCTTTCTGTCCCCTCCTAATATACTGCACCTACAAAAGGTTAACAATACTGTAGTATCATCAGTCTGCTTTCAACTGATCTATGTCCAACCTAGCTCTAATCATCCAGGGCTGGCTTGAAGTAAGGGAAACAGGGTCATGGAGTCTCTGTATATTCAACAGGGACTGGGGGTGGGTTTGGAACTTTGAGATCCATGTCCTAGGGTCATAGGAGTGGTCGCACAACTCTCCAGAGAGAAAGTAAAGGCAAGTCGATGGCTTGGGGTGCAGCCTCTGTGTAGCAGAAAAAGTGATGGGCAGATAGGGGAGTGGGGCCTAACCCTTGAGTCATAAGCAGACCTATAAAGAAACATATGAACTAGTTACAATGAACGGACATTATTTGATGCCTGACTTCAAGCAAACCAAACAACAACAAAAAACCCACTACCAAAAAAAGTAATGCAAAACAATAAGGGAAGGATTAAAAACAGACTTGGATATTTGATAATATTGCAGAATTGCTAGGAAATTGCCTGGTGGTCCAGTGGTGGGGACTCAGTACTTCCACTGTTGGGCACCTGCATTTGATCCCTGGTTAGGGAACTAAGATCTCACAGACCACATGGTGTGACCAAAAAAAAAAAAAAAGAATTGCTAAATTTTTGTAGGTGTGATATATAAGCATTAGATTATTTTTAAAAATCTTCTTTAAGAGCAATTTACTGGCATATTTACAGATAAAAAGATAAGATGTCTGGAATTTGTTTCCAATGTCTTGGAATGAGTAGGTATAGTGTGTAAATGTACAGATGAAAAAGATTTGGTCTTAAGTGTTACAGAAGCTGGGTGATGGGTACATGAGGGTTCATCAGACTATTCTCTAATCTTGTGTATGACTGATATTTTCTGTAATAAATTTCTTTTCAAAGGAATGAAAAAAGAAGCCTTAATTCTCCTTGTAACCTTGTAACCTTTAATTAGTAATTAGAAATCTCCTCACACAAAAAAATACCAAGCCCAGATGTCTGCAGAGGCAGGCTCCACCAAACTGTCAAGGAACAGATCATTCCAACCATAAAAGAACAAACTTATCTGGAGAACAGAAAGAGAACATTCCTCAGCTTTGAGGTCAAAACCAGCCAAGGACTGTATGAGAAAGAAACCCACAGGCCATTCTCACCAGAAGACAGAAGCAGTTAAACTAGAAATTAGAAATAAAAGATAAATGCAAAATTTCCCAAGAATTAACAAATCATCAGTGCATTCAAATTACAGTGTCACTATTAAACTTAATTTATCCAAGGTATAAAATGATGAATTAGTGTTAGAAAATCTATAAATGTAATATACCATATAGACAGATTAAAGGAGAAAAAGTGTAGGATAATCTCAGTAGATGCCAAAAATGTATTTGACAAATACTTTGTGCTCATGTGTGCTCAGTCACTCAGTTGTATCCAGTTCTTTGCAACCACATAGACTGTAGCCTGCCAGGGTCTTTTGTCCATGGAATTTTCCAGACAAGAATAGTGGAGTGGGTTGCCATTTCTTACTCCAGGAGATCAGACTGGAGTCTACTGTGTCTCCTGCATTGTCAGGCAGATTCTTTACCACTATCTCATCATAAACTAAAAATAGAAATACACTTCTAATTTGATAGACTATATCCTCCAAATACTTACAACATTCATTGTTTTTAACAGATCTTGGAATTGGGAGGAAGAGGGAGAGGGAGACCGGGACGAGACCAGGGCTGTGGTGCGGAGAGAGGCTGAGACTGAGAAGAGGAGAGGGAGAGAGGGCACGGGGACCGCCCTTCGCTACAATCTTTCAGCTATCCTCGGGAGAGAGAAGGGGAAAGGGAGGGGGCTGGGGCGGGAGTGGGGGCTGTCACCCTCGGACCCCGGCGTGAGAGGGGCCTCGGGTAGGCCCCCTGTCGGTGGCGGAAGACCTGGGGCTCAGTCCCCTGGTCCCGAATTTCCGGGCTTGACCCCGCGCTTCTCAGATATCCGGGTATCAGCCCCTGAGATTCCAGATATCCGGGACTCGGGTCCCAACCTCTCTAAACCTGGGGCTCTGTTTCATAGGATTTCAAAAATCTGGGGTTCAGGACCCTGCGCGCACCAGTGTCCGGGGTTCATTCCCCACGAATTCAGATATCAGATTCAGCCTCTCCCCGTTCACATATCTGGGGTTCAGACCCCACAATCAGAAATCCGGGATTCAGCAACTGTCGCCCTCGAGGAGGAGGAGGACTGGACCGCGAGGTCAGATCAGGTTGTCACCCCCTCCCCTCCAGGGGAGGCTTCCCGGGCCCGCCCCTCAGGAAGGGCGAAAGCCGAGGAAGAGGTGGCGAGGGGAAAGGTCTCCTTGCCCCTCTCCCTGTTTGGCAGAGCCGCTGGAGGACCCCAGGAGGAAGCGGAAGCCGCTGGGGCACCACAGTGACCCCTACCAGGTGAGACACGGGGTGCAGGGCCGCGGGTCCCTGTGTCTAGCTTGAGAAGAAAGGGTGCTGCTTTCTGGGAAGCTGGGCCTGGGTAGACACTCTCCTCAGGATGGGGAAGCCAGCTGAGCCAGTGGTCAGCCTCTGGCTAGTCTTGGCTTCTGCTGCCACCTTCTTCCCCTTTCTCTTCCCCTCCTTATATCTAGTTGATGGGGGACCTCAGATGACAGGGTCTGTCATGTCACCCGGGGTCACGCCCTACAGTCCTTGAGCTAATCAGATGGGTTTGCACCCTTCTGGTCATCTCCCTGTTCACTTTGCCCCTCACAGCTGCCCCTTCATGATTGTAACTTTCTTTCTCTTTGGGGTGTTAATTCCCAGATCTCTGCTCCCTATGGTGGGTCTGCTTAAAAAAAAAAAAAAAAAATTAAGTATTATTTATTATCTCATCTACTTTTTGTAAACAATTGCACATATTTGAAGTATATAATCAGATGAGTTTTGGCTTATATATATACCTGTGAAACCAACAACACAATCGAGCCATGAATATGTTCATTACCCCCCAAACTTCTTTGTGCTCCTCAGTAATTCGTCCCTCCTACCCCTCCCCCAGGATACGACTACTCTACTTTTCATCACATATAAATTATTAATAGTTTTCATTTTTTAGAAATTTCTGCAAATGGATTTATTCAATATGTACTAAAAAAAAACCCGTCTCTACTTTCTTTTACCCTGCATTACTATTTTGAGATTAATCTATATTGTTCTGTACGTCAGCATTCCTTTTTACAGTGAGTGATATTACATTGTATGGAAATACCACAATTTGCTTATGTATTCACCTATCAGTAGAAATTTGGGTTTTTCCTAGTTTGGGGCTATTAAAAAAAAAAAGCCGCTAAGAACATTTGTGTACAAGCCTTTCTGTGGAGATGTGTTTTTTCTTTTTAAAAAATGTTTTATTTTGTATTGGTGTATAGCTGATGAACAGGGCTGTGATAGTTTCAGGTGAATAACAAAGGGACTCAGCCATACATGTATCTATTCTCCCCTAAACTCCCCCACCATCTGAGGACATGTATTTTCATTTCTCTTGAGTACCCTAATTCTGTGTCTAAATTTTTGAGGAAGTCAGGCTATTTTCCAAAGCAGTTATTTTACATTCCTACCAGTAATGTACGAAAATTCCAGTTTCTCCACATTCTCATCAATACTTGTTATTTTCTGTGTTTTTTTAATACCCACATCAGTGGATGAAATCTCAAAAATCACTATCCATACTCCTCTGAGGCTATGGCTGTGCTTACTAAGACTGCAGAGAAATCAATCCAACTAATTCTATATTGATTAAATTAAAAATTGTGTGCACCTTTATACATTTCCAGAGACAGAACTATGAAGCAAGGTGTGTACATATATGTCTAGCTATACCCTTGTACCTTCTACCATGATCCTTCCTCCCCATCTAGGTAAATGTTTATATTAAAATTTTAAATATACTTCTGTTGTTTCTATTTGAAAATACAAGCATATATACTTGCATTTCTTTTCTTTCTTGGATACTGCAGCATATGGTAAAATCTGTAAAGCCCCTTTGTAGAGTCAGGCCACTGAAAATGGCTGTTCTTTCGCCCTCTGTACATTCCCCACTTGACCAGTCCTTGCTTCACATACCCCCTACTCACCTGACTACCCAGTCCTCTTAATCACAGGGCTGAGTCAGTAACTGCCTACGTGCTTGTTGCCTGCCCCATTCACTGGTTTCCCTGGTCACTGATGAAGCAGCCTAATGTCAATTCCCCCTTGTCTATAGTATCCTCCTTCTCCCCTCACAAGTGAAGACGGCTATTCCTGTCTTTCTGCCCTCTGCTGCACACAGTGGGATGTTGCTCCAGGACTTTGCTTGAGACTTTTAAGAATCCCTACCCAATAAATTGTTGATGTTTCTGTCACTGTTGCTGGGCTCTTTCTTTAGGCTCATGGCTGGGCAATTACAAGGCTTGCAGGCCTGTGGGTTACAGCCCAATACCCTTACTTTTTTCACCGAATGACCTATCCTGCAGGTAATGTCTCAGCAATACATAGCTGCAGCATTCATAGCTGCAGTGTGTTCTATTGGGTAAAAGTGGAAGATGCTCAGTCGTCTCCAACTCTTTGCAACCCCATGGACTGGATAGTCCATGGAATTCTCCAGGCAAGAATACTGGAGTGGGTAGCCTTTCCCTTCTCCAGGGGATCTTCCCAACCCAGGGATCAAACCCAGGTCTCCCGCATTGCGGGCTGATTCTTTACCAGCTGAGCCACAAGGGAAGCCCAAGAATACTGGGGTGGGTAGTGTATCCCTTTTCCAGCAGATCTTCCCGATCCCGGAATCAAACCGGGGTCTTCTGCATTGCAGGTGGATTCTTTACCAATTCAGCTATCAGGGAAGCCCATTCTATTGCGTAAGGTTTGCATAATCTATTTCACTCCGTGTCAGGAAGCATTTAACAAGAGGCTTCCTGTGTGCTGTTTTGGATCTGTCAGGAACCCTCTTCAGTTCAGTTCAGTCGCTCAGTCGTGTCCGACTCTTTGAGACCCCATGAATCGCAGCACGCCAGGCCTCCCTGTCCATCACAAACTCCCGGAGTTTACTCAAACTCATGCCCATCAATTCGGTGATGCCATCCAGCCATCTCATCCTCTGTCGTCCCCTTCTCCTCCTGCCCCCAATCCCTCCAATCATCAGCGTCTTTTCCAATGAGTCAACTCTTCACATGAGGTGGCCAAAGTATTGGAGTTTCAGCTTCAGCATCAGTCCTTCCAATGAACACCCAGGACTGATCTCCTTCAGGATGGACTGGTTGGATCTCCTTGCAGTCCAAGGGACTCTCAAGAGTCTTCTCCAACACCACAGTTCAAAAGCATCAATTTTTCGGTGCTCAGCTTTCTTCACAGTCCAACTCTCACATCCATACATGACCACTGGAAAAACCATAGCCTTGACCAGACGGACCTTTGTTGGCAAAGTAACGTCTCTGCTTTTCAATATGCTATCTAGGTTGGTCATAACTTTCCTTCCAAGGAGTAAGCGTCTTTTAATTTCATGGCTGCAATCACCATCTGCAGTGATTTTGGAACCCAAAACAATAAAGTCTGACACTGTTTCCACTGTCTCCCCATCTATTTGCCATGAAGTAATGGGACCAGATGCCATGATCTTAGTTTTCTGAATGTTGAACTTTAAGCCAACTTTTTCAATCTCCTCTTTCACTTTCATCAAGAGGCTTTTTAGTTCCTCTTCTTTTTCTGCCATAAGGGTGGTGTCATCTGCAAATCTGAGGTCATTGATATTTCTCCCGGCAATCTTGATTCTAGCTTGTGCTTCTTCCAGCCTAGCATTTCTCATGATGTACTCTGCATATAAGTTAAATAAGTAGGGTGACAATATACAGCCTTGACGTACTCCTTTTCCTATTTGAAACCAGTCTGTTGGTCCATGTCCAGTTCTAACTGTTGCTTCCTGACCTGCATACAGGTTTCTCAAGAGGCAGGTCAGGAACCCTCTGGCCCTTATTAATTCCTGAATATTCAGTAATTAAGAGGAGAGGCACACCTTTCCCTGGGGCTGAGGAATCCAGACATTTCCTTTGTTAGTTTCTCATTATAGCGATAAGTACCCTCTTCTCTCTTTAATAGGGATGCCTTGTGTTTTGTAAGTCTGGAATTTTAATCTTTATCTTTGCTGAGAATAACTACCTCGTAAGACAGTATATATGCCCACGCCATGTTGATGAAAACACCTTTGCTCCATCAGAGCTTTGGTCCTGTGTCTTTCTTTCTTTCTTTCTCTTCCTCTCGCTCTCTTTATCTCTCTATTTCTGGCTGATTCCCTGGAACGTGAAAGCCAGCTGCGTAACCCAGGGAATATTCGCCTCTTACCTTCTTTCACTTTCTCATTGTCGACTCTGGACCACCAGGTTCCGGTCCATTAAAGGACCAACTGCTATGTATTTAATGTTTACATTTTTCTTGTCTCTTTTAAAATTGTGATGAAGTACAAGCAAAACCTATCATCTTAACTATTTTTTAAATGTATAGTTCAGTGGCATGAAGTACATTCACTTTCTTGTGCAACTGTAACCACCATCTATTTCCAGAACTCTTTTCAAATTGCAAAGCTGAAATTCTGGGACTTCCTTGATGATCAGTGGTCAAGAATCCACCTACCAATGCAGGGGACACTGGTTCAATCCCTGTTCTGGGAAGACTCCGTATGCCTCGGGACAATTAAGCCCGGGTGCCACAGCTACCGAGCCAGTGCCCCACAACTACTGAAGTCCACTCACCCTAGAGCCTGTGCTCTGCAACAAAAGAGGCTGGTGCACTTCAGCTAGAGAGCAGCCCTTGCTTGCTGCAACTAGAGAAAGCCCATGCGCAGCGACAAAGACCCAAGCACAGCCAAAAATAAATAAATTAAATAAATAACATTACTTTAAAAAAACTCCCTGAAATTCTGTAGCCATTAAACAACAACTTTCCATTTCCCCCTCCTCCACCCAGCCCTTGGTAAACTATCATTCTACTGATACTTTCTGTTTCTATGAATTTGTCTAAGTACCTCATGTAAGTGGAATCATACAGTATTCATCCTGCTGTGACCAGCTTATTTCACTTAACACAATGTCCTCAAGAGTCATCGATGTTGCAGCATGTGTAAGAATTTCCTTGCTTTTTTAAGGTTGAATAATATCCTGTTGTATGGCCGCATCACATTTTGCTTATCCATTCCAATGGTTATGTGGGTTGCTCCCACCTTTTGGCTATTGTGACTAATGCTGCATGACTATGGGTGTGCAAATATCTCTTTGAAACTCTGCTTCCAATTCTTTAGGATACACACCCAGTTGAATTGTTGGGTCATAAAGTAATCGTGTGCTATTTTTTTTTAAAGGAACCGCTCTTTTCCATAGTGGTTGTATCATTTTACATTCCCACCAACACTGCACAAGGGCTCCAATTTCTCCACATCTTCACCAATGCTTGTTATTTGTTTTTGTTTTGTTTAATAGTTGTTATCCTAATGGGTGTGAAGTGGTCTCTCATTGTAGTTTTGTATTTCTTGTCATTAGCTAATATAATTAATATTGCAATGAAGTGCCTGCGTGTGTGTGTGCTAAGTCGCTTCAGTCATGTCCGACTCTTTGTGACCCCATGGACTGTATCCCACCAGGCTCCTCTGTCCATGGGGATTCTCCAGGCAAGAATATTGGAGTCGGTTGCCATGACCTCCTTCAGGGGATCTTCCCAACCCAGGAAATGAACCTGCATCTCTTAGGTCTCCTGCATCGGCAGGCAGGTTCCTTACCACTAGCGCCACCTGGGAGGCCCAGTGAAAAGCCTGCTGCTGCTGCTGCTAAGTCACTTCAGTCGTGTCCGACTCTGTGCAACCCCATAGACGGCAGCCCACCAGGCTCTCCCGTCCCTGGGCTTCTCCAGGCAAGAACACTGGAGTGGGTTGCCATTTCCTTCTCCAGTGCATGAAAGTGAAAAGCGAAAGTGAAGTCGCTCAGTCGTGTCCGACTCTTAGCGACCCCATGAACCGCAGCCTACCAGGCTCCTCCATCCATGGGATTTTCAAGGCAAGAGTACTGGAGCGGGGTGCCATAGCCTAGTGCCATGAAAATTCTTGGGCACAAGTTGGGTGCTCAATTTTGCTCATAATAACAGAAATACAAAATGAAAGTGTCCTAAGATGTCATTTCTCACCTGCAAGACCAGCAAAAACCCAGGTTTTTGCAACACACTTCATTGGCAAGGCTGTGAGGAAACTGGCACATAATTTGTTGGGGAAAATGCAAAATGGTACAACCTTCTGAGCATGAAGATTTGACATATAGTATTGATAAAATTGCATGTGCCTTTACCCTTTAACCAGGCAATCCCACATTCCAGAATCTATCCCAAACACATACCAACTTTCCCCTAGTATAAATGGCCCTGATGTGAAGAGCTTGGTAGTAATTGTGTTTCCTTAGGGTCCTCTTGCTTCCTTCAGGTCCCTTTCTCAGGAGGGGTTCTGAGTTCATGTGTACCTCTTCAGACTCTCTTAACCTCACTCATCTTTCTTCTAGCCCTTACTGGGAGACCATCCTAAGCAGGTTTTGCACAGGTACAAGTGGACAGAAGCTCCCTTTAGACTTGTGCTGGAAGAAGGGGACAGGAGCCAATGGATAAATTCCTTCTCTCCGGATTTTCCTGGTGGTCCAGTGGTTAAGAATCCACCTGCCAATGCAGGGGACATGAATTCGATCCCTGGTTTGAGAAGACTTCACATACCGTAGAGCAATTAAGCCTGTGCATCGCAACTACTGACCCTGTGAACTGCAACTACTGAAGCCCGAGAGCCCTAGAGTCCGTTCTTTGCAACAACAGAAGCCAGCACGATGAGAAGCCCACACACCACAGCTTGAGAGTAGTCTCCGCTCACCCACTTCAACTAGAGAAAGCCCAAGTGGAGCAACAAAGACCAGCACAGCCAAAAATAAAGAAATTATATATTTTATATATATATAAATTCCTTCTCTCCTCCCCAGCAGGATGGTTTGGAGACATTTCATGGTGTGCCCCAGAATGACCTAGGGGACTGAATGCAAAGACCAGTTTGGTAACCAGGGGTTACGTTAGTTGTCTCTCTACTGCTCATGCTCCTCATGGTCACCTACTCAATCAACATCCCATAAGCTCTGCTTTCAGGGGAATCCAGGCCAAGTAAGATACAGAACAAATACTCTATCAAAATGATGTGTTAGTCACTTAGTTGTATCCAACTCTTTGCGACCCCATGGACTATAGCCAGCTTGGCTCCTCTGTCCATGGGATTCTTCAGGTAAGAATACTAGAATGGGTTGCCATTTCCTTCTCCTTGTATCAAAACGATACAGGTTTATAAATGTGTCAAACAGTGTGGTTTGTGTTTAAAGGGCAGGGGTCCTCATCCTGCCCCAGTGCAATCCCACAATGGTAACCAAGAACAATGGTTTCCAACCATTTTCAATGCACTAGCAAGAAAAGGACTTCCCGGGCTGAATCAAGTCTCTAGGCCCAGCCTACCTTCAGGGTTCAGGTGGGAGCGTGGGGATGGGGCACCCCCTGCTGGTTACGTGGAGTCTGGAGTGGCTTGTGCCTCCTGGAGGGGCAGCACATACCTGGGTCTGGGTAGGACTCCGGATTGGTTTTCATGTTCTTGCTCCTGAGACTTCTTTGAGCTTCTGGGGGACTCCTCTTCCTGGGGTCAGCCAGAAGCCCAAGACTTTTCCCTCACAACAGTCCTGGAGTGTAGTTGCACCTTCTTTGCTGGAGGTTGCAACTAATTTAGTGTTCCTTTTGGCCAGATGCCCTTGGTTCTCCCACTGGCTGGAGTGGAGGAAGGGATATGGGTTTTGGACACATCCTGGAGTCTAGTTCCACTATGCCCAGTCATTGGATCTCTGACCATGCACATCTTTGAGCCTGTTTCTTGGAGACTTGGTCTTGTTGAAAGGTCCCATTGAGACAGGGATGCTGTAGCACCCAGAAATGCGGTTTGACCCTGAAACAGTCATTGAACCTAACTGCTTGAACTTTTATAACCCCTTCTACTCTTTTCCAACCCCGGTCCCCTGGCTTGTGACTATCCCCCAAACCATGGCTCGTCTACTCAATGTTGGGAAACCCCCAACCCACTGCCAGTATCACTCCCAGTGACTTTGCTTAACCACGCACCTCACTTTTCTTTTATTCTAGTCCAGGGACATAGGGCAGACTCATGTGACTTAGTGATATGAGACTCTAAAATAACTATTGGTCAAATTCTAGGACAAAAACACTGGGGTGCCATCAGTTGGCAGATGTAGCCCCGAAAGGGAACACCCCGGGGTGGGGAGAATACGAGAAGTGAGAAGCACCAGTGCGTCAGTGCGGTGTGGGCTGTGATGCTCTGGCTGCGCTGCGTCCTCGCGGCTGTGCAGAGCAAGGTGGCCCCCCAGCTGCGATGCCACTCTCACCTCTCCTCTCGCGGCCGGGCACAGGCCCTATGTGTGCGGGCTTCAGCAGTTGCGGCTCACGGGCTGTGCAGCACAGGCTGAATAGTTGAGGCACACAGGCCTGGTTGCCGCACGGCGTGTGGGGTCCTCCCGGATGAGGGACGGAACCCCGTGTCTCCTGCATTGGCAGGCGGATTCCTCACCACTGTGCTGGCAGGTAAGCCCCCACGGTGTGTGTTGTTGACTGGGCTGTGCTCCCTGGGGATGCGGCTTTGTCTCCTGACTGCCCGGGACAGAATCTTGGCTGTGAGGTGAAGGCTCAAAGGCTAAATGACACTCGGCAGAGCCACCACGAGAGGGTTTGACGTGTCCTCTTCCCCGTGTGCTTATAAACACAGACACCCAACCTTGTGGGCATACTCACTGTTCACTTGATATTTCTGGTTCTTCTCTCTCCAGGCTCATAAGATTTCATTCCTAGTGTCAGCTGGGAAAACAACAACAGAAACACAATGTACAAACGGTGAGTTTCAGTTTTACTCAGGGACCCTTACTGAGGACTATAGCCTGGGAGACAGCCTCTCAGATAGCTCTGAGGAATTCAGAAGAGGTAGGGGAGGAACTACTGCATATACGAATTTTCTGAGAAATATAGTCATGTATACGTCTTGGTAAAACATTACTGCTAATCATAGAGAACAGACATCTCAAATTAAAAATTTTTAGTGATTTTCTACATATGGGAAGAGGCAAGAATCTGGGGTCATTGAAAATCTTTTTTCTTTTTGAAATCCTTCTTTAGATATGCATCTTAACTGTCTAGGAGCCTCATATCTAAAACAGAGACTTCTTCATCCTATTTTTATCCATCCTGAATTCTCCTCAGGGCACACTGTTGGTGGGCAACTGCAGTTGTAGGTTGTTGACTTAACTTTTTTTACAAGTGGATGATGAGTAAAACTCTTTGTTCTTTTATGTTTACATTGGCCTCCTGAGGAAAGGCTTGACCATATGACTTACTTGGTTAATGAACTGTTAGTAGAAGTATACATGTCATTGCTAGACAGAAACCTCTAAGGGCCGGAGTGGTGGTTCTAGATGGTGGAGCCTCCATCAGCCTAAATCCTGGAAAGAAGCAAGATGGAGCAGAACCCTGTAAAACTAACATGAATGTGTAGTATGAACAATGAGAGAAGGGAGGAGCCAAGATGGTGGAGGAGTAGGACGGGGAGACCACTTTCTCGCCTACAAATTCATCAAAAGAATAACTGAATGCAGAGCAAACTTCACAAAACAACTTCTGATCGCTAGCTGAGGTCATCAGGCGCCCAGAAAAGCAGACCATTGTCTTCGAAAGGAGGTAGGACAAAATATAAAAGATAAGAAGTGAGACAAACGAGCTAAGGACGGAGACCCGTCCCGGGAAGGGAGTCTTAGGCGGCCTTGCTTGGGCTAGGGTCCGGGCCTGAGTGCCCTGAGGACAATCGGAGGGAGCTTCTGTGAGGTGCCAACTTGAACTGTGGGAGACCAAAAGAGAAAATTAACCGGCCGGAACACACTGCCGGCCGTTCGCAGAACAAAGGGACGGAGAAAGTCCCGAGAAGAGCTCGCAGGCTGCGGACCGGCCCAGCCCCGCCGAGGCAGGAGGCAGGGGGGAGGGGAAGGTCGCGGTGAGACACAGGGCGCAGGCACCCGACCGGCGCGGGCGGGGACTGGGGCTGGGGACGCAGAGGGCGGAAGGCGCGCGCACCCGACTGGCGCCAGCGGAAACTGAGACTGGGTCCGCGGAAGGGAGTGAGTGCGCCACACCTGGGGATAGTACGCCCACCAAGCCCCTGGCTGCCTGGACCGCTCTGACGGGGAAGGCAGAGAGAGCAGGCGCAGCTTTTCCTTCCGCGCTTTTGTGTAACACCCGAGGGCTGGAACCTAGCGCAGCGCGGGGCGTGCTCCATATAGAACAGCCGGGAGCCTGAGCAGCGCAGACGGAGAAAGCAGCGTCAGCCCCTCCCAGCAGCGCCAGCCCGCCCCCGCAGGGCCAGCCCCTCCCCGCAGCGTCAGCCCCGCCCCGCAGCGCCAGCCCATCCCCGCAGCGTCAGCCCCTCCCAGCAGCGCAACGGAACTAGCTACCTGAATAACAGTCCACTTCTGCCCGCCTGTGTCAGGCGGAAATGAGGCTCTGAAGAGACCGGCAAACAGAAGCCAAATAAACAAAGGGAACCGCTTCAGAAGGGACTGGTGCAACAGATTAAAATCCCTGTAGAAAACACCGACTTCACTGGAAGGGCCCTGTAGATATCGAGAAGTGTAAGCTGGAACGAGGAGCTATCTGAAACTGAGCCGAACCCACACTGACCGCAGCAGCTCCAGAGAAACTCCTAGATATATTTTTACTTTTTTTTCTAAGTAAGGAAAAAAAAAAAAAAATTTTTTTTTCTTTTTATATTTTTCTTTTTTATTTTTTCTCTTTTATTTTCCTTTAAAATTCCCTATTACTCCCCCATTACTCCTTAACTTTCATTTACATAGATTTTTACGATTTTTTTAATTAGGGGAAAAAAAAAATTTTTTTTTTTCTTTCTTTTTTTTTTTTCTTTTTCTTTTTTTCTTTTTTCTTCTTTTTTTCCTTTCCGTTTTCTCTTTTATTTTCTATTTTTCTTTTTCTCTTATTTCTTTTAAAGTCCTCTAGTACTCCTCTACTACTCTTCATTTTCATTTTCACTACACTATAACCTTACAAAAAAAAAAAGAGAAGCCCTATCTTTAAACTGAAGATTATTCTCTCCCAATCTTGACTCTCTGTTTTCTACCTCAGAACACCTCTATTTCCTCCTTTCCCCTTCTCTTCCCAATCCAATTCTGTGAATCCTTGTAGGTGTCTGAGATACGGAGAACACTCTGGGAACAGACAGCTGTGTAGATCTGTCTCTCTCCTCTTGAGTCCCTCTTTTTCTCCTCCTGCTCATCTCTATCTCCCTCCTCCCTTTTCTCCTGTTCATGTAACTCTGTGAACCTCTCTGGGTGTCCCTAACGGGGGAGAATCTTTTCGCCATTAACCTAGAAGTTTAATTATCAGAGCTGTATAGTTGGAGAAGTCCTGAGACTACAGGAAGAATAAAACTGAAATCCAGAGGCAGGAAACTTAAGCCCAAAACCTTGAGAACACCAGAAAACTCCGACTATGGAACTTAAGAATAAGTGACCGTCCAAAAGCCTCCATACCTAACTGAACCAAGACCACCACCAAGAGCCAATAAGTTTTAGAGCAATGACATACCACGCAAATTCTCCAGCAACACAGGAACATAGCCCTGAACATCAACATACAGGCTGCCCAAGGACACACCTAACACATAGACCCATCTCAAAACTCATTACTGGGCACTCCATTGCTCTCCAAAAAGAAGAAATCAAGTTCCACGCACCAGAACACTGACGCAAGCTTCCCTAACCAGGAAATCTTGACAAGCCAATCGTCTAACCCCACCCACTGGGTTAATCCTCCACAATAAAAAGGAACCACAGACCTCCAGAATACAGAAAGCCCACTCCAGATACAGCAATCTAAACAAGATGAAAAGGCAAAGAAATACCCAACAGGTAAAGGAACATGAAAAATGCCCACCAAGTCAAACAAAAGAGGAGGAGATAGGGAATCTACCTGAAAAAGAATTTAGAATAATGATAATAAAAATGATCCAAAATCTTGAAAACAAAATGGAGTTACAGATAAATAGCCTGGAGACAAAGATTGAAAAGATGCAAGAAATGTTTAATAAAGACCTAGAAGAAATAAAAAAGAGCCAATTAAAAATGAATAATGCAATGAATGAGATCAAAAAACACTTTGGAGGGAAACCAAGATTAGAATAACGGAGGCAGAAGATAGGATAAGTGAGGTAGAAGATAAAATGGTGGAAATAAATGAGGCAGAGAGGAAAAAAGAAAAAAGGATCAAAAGAAATGAGGACAACCTCAGGGACCTCTGGGACAATGTGAAACGCCCCAACATTCGAATCATAGGAGTCCCAGAAGAAGAAGACAAAAAGAAAGGCCATGAGAAAATACTCGAGGAGATAATAGCTGAAAACTTCCCTAAAATGGGGAAGGAAATAGCCACTCAAGTCCAAGAAACCCAGAGAGTCCCAAACAGGATAAACCCAAGGCGAAACACCCCAAGACACATATTAATCAAACTAACAAAGATCAAACACAAAGAACAAATATTAAAAGGCAAGGGAAAAACAACAAATAACACACAAAGGGATTCCCATAAGGATAACAGCTGACCTATCAATAGAAACCCTCCAGGCCAGAAGGGAATGGCAGGACGTCCTGAAAGTAATGAAAGAGAATAACCTACAACCTAGATTACTGTACCCAGCAAGGATCTCATTCAGATATGAAGGAGAACTCAAAAGCTTTACAGACAAGCAAAAGCTGAGAGAATTCAGCACCACCAAACCAGCTCCTCAACAAATGCTAAAGGATCTTCTCTAGACAGGAAATGCAGAAAGGTTGTATAAACGTTGAACCCAAAACAACAAAGTAAATGGCAACGGGACCATACCTATCAATAATTACCTTAAATGTAAATGGGTTGAATGCCCCAACCAAAAGACAAAGACTGGCTGAATGGATACAAAAACAAGACCCCTATATATGCTGTCTACAAAGAGACCCACCTCAAACAAGAGACACATCACAGACTTAAAAGTGAAGGGCTGGAAAAAAATATTTCATGCAGAATGGAGACAAAAGGAAAGCAGGAAAAAGGTTCGGCCCAATACTCATATCAGAAAATAGACGTTTCAAATGAAAAAGCTGTGAAGAGACAAAGAAGCGACACTACATAATGATCAAAGGATCAATCCAAAGAAGAAGATATAACAATTATAAATATATACACCCAACATAGGAGCACCGCAATAGTACGGCAAAACACTAAACGAGTATGAAAGAGAAATTAATATAACACCATAATAGTGGGAGACTTTAATACCCCACTCCACAAACTATGGATAGATCAACTAAACAGAAAATACAAGGAAACACAAACTTAAAATGACAACAATGACAGCTAGAACCTAATTGAATATTCTATAGGACATTCACCCCAAAACAAGGCAACTTCACTTTTCTCAAGTGCACACGGAACCTTCTCCAGATAGAATCACATCCTGGGCCATAAATCTAGTCTTGGAAAATTCAAAAAACATGAATCATTTTTCCAGTCATCTTTTCTGACCACAGTGCAGTAAGATTAGATCTCAATTACAGGAAAAAAAATTGTTAAAAATTCAAACATATGGAGGCTAAATAACACGCTTCTGAATAACCAACAAATCATAGAAGAAATCAAAAAAGAAATCAAAATATGCATAGAAATGAATGAAAATGAAAACACAACAACCCAAAAACCTATGGGACACTGTAAAAGCAGTGCTAAGGGGAAAGTTCATAGCATTACAGGCTTACATCAAGAAACAAGAAAAAAGCCAAATAAATAAGCTAACTCTACACCTAAAGCAATTAGAGAAGAAAGAAATGAAGAACCCAGCTGTTGCAGCAAGGAAAGACATCTTAAAAATAAGGGCAGAAATAAATGCCAATAGAAAACAAAAGAGACCATAGCAAAAATCAACAAAGCTAAAAGCTGGTTTTTTGAAAAAATAAAATTGACAAACCATTAGCAAGACTCATTAAGAAGCAAAGAGAGAAGAACCAAATTAACAAAATTAGAAATGAAAATGGAGAGATCACAACAGACAACACTGAAATACAAAGGATCATAAGAGACTACTACCAGCAGCTCTATGCCAATAAAATGGACAACTTGGATGAAATGGACAAATTCTTAGAAAAGTATAACTTTCCAAAACTGAACCAGGAAGAAATAGAAGATCTTAACAGACCCATCACAGGCAAGGAAATCGAAACTGTAATCAAAAATCTTCCAGCAAACAAAAGCCCAGGACCAGATGGCTTCACAGCTGAATTCTACCAAAAATTTAGAGAAGAGCTAACACCTACCTTACTCAAACTCTTCCAGAAAATTGCAGAAGAAGGTAAACTTCCAAACTCATTCTATGAGGCCACCATCACCCTAATTCCAAAATCAGACAAAGATGCCACAAAAAAAGAAAACTACAGGCCAATATCACTGATGAACAAAAAAAAAAAAATCCTTAACAAAATTCTAGCAAACAGAATCCAACAACATATTAAAAAAATCATACACCACGACCATGTGGGCTTTATCCCAGGAATGCAAGGATTCTTCAATATCCGCAAATCAATCAACGTAATACACCACATTAACAAATTGAAAGATAAAAACCATATGATTATCTCAATAGATGCAGAGAAAGCCTTTGACAAAATTCAACACTCATTTATGATTAAAACTCTCCAAAAAGCAGGAATAGAAGGAACATACCTCAACATAATAAAAGCTATATATGACAAACCCACAGCAAGCATCACCCTCAATGGTGAAAAATTGAAAGCATTTCCCCTGAAATCAGGAACAAGACAAGGGTGCCCACTCTCACCACTACTGTTCAACATAGTGTTGGAAGTTTTGGCCACAGCAATCAGAGCAGAAAAAGAAGTAAAAGGAATCCAGATAGGAAAAGAAGAAGTGAAACTCTCACTCTTTGCAGATGACATGATCCTCTACATAGAAAACCCTAAAGACTCTACCAGAAAATACTAGAACAATCAATGAATATAGCTAAGTTGCAGAATATAAAATTAACACACAGAAATCCCTTGCATTCCTATACACTAACAATGAGAAAACAGAAAGAGAAATTAAGGAAACAATACCATTCACCATGCAACAAAAAGAATAAAATACTTAGGAGTATATCTACCTAAAGAAACAAAAGACCTATACATAGAAAACTATAAAACACTGATGAAAGAATTCAAAGAGGACACAAACAGATGGAGAAATATACCGTGTTCATGGATTGGAAGAATCAATATTGTGAAAATGAGTATACTACCCAAAGCAATCTATAGATTCAATGCAATCCCTATCAAGCTACCAACGGTATTTTTCACAGAACTAGAACAAATAATTTCACAATTTGTATGGAA